>NC_050581.1:15134681-15434681 GCF_011100635.1 Trichosurus vulpecula
GGGACAGTGACCTTGATGCATTTGGCCATGCTGTTCAGCTGGATCTCTTGCAGTCAAGTTGCAAAGTGCAGATTCGTCGTGCCCCATTGACTTCAATGGGGCGAAAGGTTGAATGTGCAGACAACTCCAAGAGAAAGAGCAGCAAGCGAAAGCTAATGCGTTAGCTGAAGAGAAAGCAAGGAGAGAAAGCGGCCGGCAACACAGCTTTCAAGTAGCTTGGAATACGGCCGAGTTCCTGCGCGATTCACTTGCTGCCGTTCTAGCCTATGGGAAAAGACCCATTGGGCGAATGTGCCATTCGCCCCCAACTTTCTCGGCGGACTCCGAATCACGGTATTGCACCCTGCAGGGGACAGTGACCTTGATGCATTTGGCCATGCTGTTCAGCTGGATCTCTTGCAGTCAAGTTGCAAAGTGCAGATTCGTCGTGCCCCATTGACTTCAATGGGGCGAAAGGTTGAATGTGCAGACAACTCCAAGAGAAAGAGCAGCAAGCGAAAGCTAATGCGTTAGCTGAAGAGAAAGCAAGGAGAGAAAGCGGCCGGCAACACAGCTTTCAAGTAGCTTGGAATACGGCCGAGTTCCTGCGCGATTCACTTGCTGCCGTTCTAGCCTATGGGAAAAGACCCATTGGGCGAATGTGCCATTCGCCCCCAACTTTCTCGGCGGACTCCGAATCACGGTATTGCACCCTGCAGGGGACAGTGACCTTGATGCATTTGGCCATGCTGTTCAGCTGGATCTCTTGCAGTCAAGTTGCAAAGTGCAGATTCGTCGTGCCCCATTGACTTCAATGGGGCGAAAGGTTGAATGTGCAGACAACTCCAAGAGAAAGAGCAGCAAGCGAAAGCTAATGCGTTAGCTGAAGAGAAAGCAAGGAGAGAAAGCGGCCGGCAACACAGCTTTCAAGTAGCTTGGAATACGGCCGAGTTCCTGCGCGATTCACTTGCTGCCGTTCTAGCCTATGGGAAAAGACCCATTGGGCGAATGTGCCATTCGCCCCCAACTTTCTCGGCGGACTCCGAATCACGGTATTGCACCCTGCAGGGGACAGTGACCTTGATGCATTTGGCCATGCTGTTCAGCTGGATCTCTTGCAGTCAAGTTGCAAAGTGCAGATTCGTCGTGCCCCATTGACTTCAATGGGGCGAAAGGTTGAATGTGCAGACAACTCCAAGAGAAAGAGCAGCAAGCGAAAGCTAATGCGTTAGCTGAAGAGAAAGCAAGGAGAGAAAGCGGCCGGCAACACAGCTTTCAAGTAGCTTGGAATACGGCCGAGTTCCTGCGCGATTCACTTGCTGCCGTTCTAGCCTATGGGAAAAGACCCATTGGGCGAATGTGCCATTCGCCCCCAACTTTCTCGGCGGACTCCGAATCACGGTATTGCACCCTGCAGGGGACAGTGACCTTGATGCATTTGGCCATGCTGTTCAGCTGGATCTCTTGCAGTCAAGTTGCAAAGTGCAGATTCGTCGTGCCCCATTGACTTCAATGGGGCGAAAGGTTGAATGTGCAGACAACTCCAAGAGAAAGAGCAGCAAGCGAAAGCTAATGCGTTAGCTGAAGAGAAAGCAAGGAGAGAAAGCGGCCGGCAACACAGCTTTCAAGTAGCTTGGAATACGGCCGAGTTCCTGCGCGATTCACTTGCTGCCGTTCTAGCCTATGGGAAAAGACCCATTGGGCGAATGTGCCATTCGCCCCCAACTTTCTCGGCGGACTCCGAATCACGGTATTGCACCCTGCAGGGGACAGTGACCTTGATGCATTTGGCCATGCTGTTCAGCTGGATCTCTTGCAGTCAAGTTGCAAAGTGCAGATTCGTCGTGCCCCATTGACTTCAATGGGGCGAAAGGTTGAATGTGCAGACAACTCCAAGAGAAAGAGCAGCAAGCGAAAGCTAATGCGTTAGCTGAAGAGAAAGCAAGGAGAGAAAGCGGCCGGCAACACAGCTTTCAAGTAGCTTGGAATACGGCCGAGTTCCTGCGCGATTCACTTGCTGCCGTTCTAGCCTATGGGAAAAGACCCATTGGGCGAATGTGCCATTCGCCCCCAACTTTCTCGGCGGACTCCGAATCACGGTATTGCACCCTGCAGGGGACAGTGACCTTGATGCATTTGGCCATGCTGTTCAGCTGGATCTCTTGCAGTCAAGTTGCAAAGTGCAGATTCGTCGTGCCCCATTGACTTCAATGGGGCGAAAGGTTGAATGTGCAGACAACTCCAAGAGAAAGAGCAGCAAGCGAAAGCTAATGCGTTAGCTGAAGAGAAAGCAAGGAGAGAAAGCGGCCGGCAACACAGCTTTCAAGTAGCTTGGAATACGGCCGAGTTCCTGCGCGATTCACTTGCTGCCGTTCTAGCCTATGGGAAAAGACCCATTGGGCGAATGTGCCATTCGCCCCCAACTTTCTCGGCGGACTCCGAATCACGGTATTGCACCCTGCAGGGGACAGTGACCTTGATGCATTTGGCCATGCTGTTCAGCTGGATCTCTTGCAGTCAAGTTGCAAAGTGCAGATTCGTCGTGCCCCATTGACTTCAATGGGGCGAAAGGTTGAATGTGCAGACAACTCCAAGAGAAAGAGCAGCAAGCGAAAGCTAATGCGTTAGCTGAAGAGAAAGCAAGGAGAGAAAGCGGCCGGCAACACAGCTTTCAAGTAGCTTGGAATACGGCCGAGTTCCTGCGCGATTCACTTGCTGCCGTTCTAGCCTATGGGAAAAGACCCATTGGGCGAATGTGCCATTCGCCCCCAACTTTCTCGGCGGACTCCGAATCACGGTATTGCACCCTGCAGGGGACAGTGACCTTGATGCATTTGGCCATGCTGTTCAGCTGGATCTCTTGCAGTCAAGTTGCAAAGTGCAGATTCGTCGTGCCCCATTGACTTCAATGGGGCGAAAGGTTGAATGTGCAGACAACTCCAAGAGAAAGAGCAGCAAGCGAAAGCTAATGCGTTAGCTGAAGAGAAAGCAAGGAGAGAAAGCGGCCGGCAACACAGCTTTCAAGTAGCTTGGAATACGGCCGAGTTCCTGCGCGATTCACTTGCTGCCGTTCTAGCCTATGGGAAAAGACCCATTGGGCGAATGTGCCATTCGCCCCCAACTTTCTCGGCGGACTCCGAATCACGGTATTGCACCCTGCAGGGGACAGTGACCTTGATGCATTTGGCCATGCTGTTCAGCTGGATCTCTTGCAGTCAAGTTGCAAAGTGCAGATTCGTCGTGCCCCATTGACTTCAATGGGGCGAAAGGTTGAATGTGCAGACAACTCCAAGAGAAAGAGCAGCAAGCGAAAGCTAATGCGTTAGCTGAAGAGAAAGCAAGGAGAGAAAGCGGCCGGCAACACAGCTTTCAAGTAGCTTGGAATACGGCCGAGTTCCTGCGCGATTCACTTGCTGCCGTTCTAGCCTATGGGAAAAGACCCATTGGGCGAATGTGCCATTCGCCCCCAACTTTCTCGGCGGACTCCGAATCACGGTATTGCACCCTGCAGGGGACAGTGACCTTGATGCATTTGGCCATGCTGTTCAGCTGGATCTCTTGCAGTCAAGTTGCAAAGTGCAGATTCGTCGTGCCCCATTGACTTCAATGGGGCGAAAGGTTGAATGTGCAGACAACTCCAAGAGAAAGAGCAGCAAGCGAAAGCTAATGCGTTAGCTGAAGAGAAAGCAAGGAGAGAAAGCGGCCGGCAACACAGCTTTCAAGTAGCTTGGAATACGGCCGAGTTCCTGCGCGATTCACTTGCTGCCGTTCTAGCCTATGGGAAAAGACCCATTGGGCGAATGTGCCATTCGCCCCCAACTTTCTCGGCGGACTCCGAATCACGGTATTGCACCCTGCAGGGGACAGTGACCTTGATGCATTTGGCCATGCTGTTCAGCTGGATCTCTTGCAGTCAAGTTGCAAAGTGCAGATTCGTCGTGCCCCATTGACTTCAATGGGGCGAAAGGTTGAATGTGCAGACAACTCCAAGAGAAAGAGCAGCAAGCGAAAGCTAATGCGTTAGCTGAAGAGAAAGCAAGGAGAGAAAGCGGCCGGCAACACAGCTTTCAAGTAGCTTGGAATACGGCCGAGTTCCTGCGCGATTCACTTGCTGCCGTTCTAGCCTATGGGAAAAGACCCATTGGGCGAATGTGCCATTCGCCCCCAACTTTCTCGGCGGACTCCGAATCACGGTATTGCACCCTGCAGGGGACAGTGACCTTGATGCATTTGGCCATGCTGTTCAGCTGGATCTCTTGCAGTCAAGTTGCAAAGTGCAGATTCGTCGTGCCCCATTGACTTCAATGGGGCGAAAGGTTGAATGTGCAGACAACTCCAAGAGAAAGAGCAGCAAGCGAAAGCTAATGCGTTAGCTGAAGAGAAAGCAAGGAGAGAAAGCGGCCGGCAACACAGCTTTCAAGTAGCTTGGAATACGGCCGAGTTCCTGCGCGATTCACTTGCTGCCGTTCTAGCCTATGGGAAAAGACCCATTGGGCGAATGTGCCATTCGCCCCCAACTTTCTCGGCGGACTCCGAATCACGGTATTGCACCCTGCAGGGGACAGTGACCTTGATGCATTTGGCCATGCTGTTCAGCTGGATCTCTTGCAGTCAAGTTGCAAAGTGCAGATTCGTCGTGCCCCATTGACTTCAATGGGGCGAAAGGTTGAATGTGCAGACAACTCCAAGAGAAAGAGCAGCAAGCGAAAGCTAATGCGTTAGCTGAAGAGAAAGCAAGGAGAGAAAGCGGCCGGCAACACAGCTTTCAAGTAGCTTGGAATACGGCCGAGTTCCTGCGCGATTCACTTGCTGCCGTTCTAGCCTATGGGAAAAGACCCATTGGGCGAATGTGCCATTCGCCCCCAACTTTCTCGGCGGACTCCGAATCACGGTATTGCACCCTGCAGGGGACAGTGACCTTGATGCATTTGGCCATGCTGTTCAGCTGGATCTCTTGCAGTCAAGTTGCAAAGTGCAGATTCGTCGTGCCCCATTGACTTCAATGGGGCGAAAGGTTGAATGTGCAGACAACTCCAAGAGAAAGAGCAGCAAGCGAAAGCTAATGCGTTAGCTGAAGAGAAAGCAAGGAGAGAAAGCGGCCGGCAACACAGCTTTCAAGTAGCTTGGAATACGGCCGAGTTCCTGCGCGATTCACTTGCTGCCGTTCTAGCCTATGGGAAAAGACCCATTGGGCGAATGTGCCATTCGCCCCCAACTTTCTCGGCGGACTCCGAATCACGGTATTGCACCCTGCAGGGGACAGTGACCTTGATGCATTTGGCCATGCTGTTCAGCTGGATCTCTTGCAGTCAAGTTGCAAAGTGCAGATTCGTCGTGCCCCATTGACTTCAATGGGGCGAAAGGTTGAATGTGCAGACAACTCCAAGAGAAAGAGCAGCAAGCGAAAGCTAATGCGTTAGCTGAAGAGAAAGCAAGGAGAGAAAGCGGCCGGCAACACAGCTTTCAAGTAGCTTGGAATACGGCCGAGTTCCTGCGCGATTCACTTGCTGCCGTTCTAGCCTATGGGAAAAGACCCATTGGGCGAATGTGCCATTCGCCCCCAACTTTCTCGGCGGACTCCGAATCACGGTATTGCACCCTGCAGGGGACAGTGACCTTGATGCATTTGGCCATGCTGTTCAGCTGGATCTCTTGCAGTCAAGTTGCAAAGTGCAGATTCGTCGTGCCCCATTGACTTCAATGGGGCGAAAGGTTGAATGTGCAGACAACTCCAAGAGAAAGAGCAGCAAGCGAAAGCTAATGCGTTAGCTGAAGAGAAAGCAAGGAGAGAAAGCGGCCGGCAACACAGCTTTCAAGTAGCTTGGAATACGGCCGAGTTCCTGCGCGATTCACTTGCTGCCGTTCTAGCCTATGGGAAAAGACCCATTGGGCGAATGTGCCATTCGCCCCCAACTTTCTCGGCGGACTCCGAATCACGGTATTGCACCCTGCAGGGGACAGTGACCTTGATGCATTTGGCCATGCTGTTCAGCTGGATCTCTTGCAGTCAAGTTGCAAAGTGCAGATTCGTCGTGCCCCATTGACTTCAATGGGGCGAAAGGTTGAATGTGCAGACAACTCCAAGAGAAAGAGCAGCAAGCGAAAGCTAATGCGTTAGCTGAAGAGAAAGCAAGGAGAGAAAGCGGCCGGCAACACAGCTTTCAAGTAGCTTGGAATACGGCCGAGTTCCTGCGCGATTCACTTGCTGCCGTTCTAGCCTATGGGAAAAGACCCATTGGGCGAATGTGCCATTCGCCCCCAACTTTCTCGGCGGACTCCGAATCACGGTATTGCACCCTGCAGGGGACAGTGACCTTGATGCATTTGGCCATGCTGTTCAGCTGGATCTCTTGCAGTCAAGTTGCAAAGTGCAGATTCGTCGTGCCCCATTGACTTCAATGGGGCGAAAGGTTGAATGTGCAGACAACTCCAAGAGAAAGAGCAGCAAGCGAAAGCTAATGCGTTAGCTGAAGAGAAAGCAAGGAGAGAAAGCGGCCGGCAACACAGCTTTCAAGTAGCTTGGAATACGGCCGAGTTCCTGCGCGATTCACTTGCTGCCGTTCTAGCCTATGGGAAAAGACCCATTGGGCGAATGTGCCATTCGCCCCCAACTTTCTCGGCGGACTCCGAATCACGGTATTGCACCCTGCAGGGGACAGTGACCTTGATGCATTTGGCCATGCTGTTCAGCTGGATCTCTTGCAGTCAAGTTGCAAAGTGCAGATTCGTCGTGCCCCATTGACTTCAATGGGGCGAAAGGTTGAATGTGCAGACAACTCCAAGAGAAAGAGCAGCAAGCGAAAGCTAATGCGTTAGCTGAAGAGAAAGCAAGGAGAGAAAGCGGCCGGCAACACAGCTTTCAAGTAGCTTGGAATACGGCCGAGTTCCTGCGCGATTCACTTGCTGCCGTTCTAGCCTATGGGAAAAGACCCATTGGGCGAATGTGCCATTCGCCCCCAACTTTCTCGGCGGACTCCGAATCACGGTATTGCACCCTGCAGGGGACAGTGACCTTGATGCATTTGGCCATGCTGTTCAGCTGGATCTCTTGCAGTCAAGTTGCAAAGTGCAGATTCGTCGTGCCCCATTGACTTCAATGGGGCGAAAGGTTGAATGTGCAGACAACTCCAAGAGAAAGAGCAGCAAGCGAAAGCTAATGCGTTAGCTGAAGAGAAAGCAAGGAGAGAAAGCGGCCGGCAACACAGCTTTCAAGTAGCTTGGAATACGGCCGAGTTCCTGCGCGATTCACTTGCTGCCGTTCTAGCCTATGGGAAAAGACCCATTGGGCGAATGTGCCATTCGCCCCCAACTTTCTCGGCGGACTCCGAATCACGGTATTGCACCCTGCAGGGGACAGTGACCTTGATGCATTTGGCCATGCTGTTCAGCTGGATCTCTTGCAGTCAAGTTGCAAAGTGCAGATTCGTCGTGCCCCATTGACTTCAATGGGGCGAAAGGTTGAATGTGCAGACAACTCCAAGAGAAAGAGCAGCAAGCGAAAGCTAATGCGTTAGCTGAAGAGAAAGCAAGGAGAGAAAGCGGCCGGCAACACAGCTTTCAAGTAGCTTGGAATACGGCCGAGTTCCTGCGCGATTCACTTGCTGCCGTTCTAGCCTATGGGAAAAGACCCATTGGGCGAATGTGCCATTCGCCCCCAACTTTCTCGGCGGACTCCGAATCACGGTATTGCACCCTGCAGGGGACAGTGACCTTGATGCATTTGGCCATGCTGTTCAGCTGGATCTCTTGCAGTCAAGTTGCAAAGTGCAGATTCGTCGTGCCCCATTGACTTCAATGGGGCGAAAGGTTGAATGTGCAGACAACTCCAAGAGAAAGAGCAGCAAGCGAAAGCTAATGCGTTAGCTGAAGAGAAAGCAAGGAGAGAAAGCGGCCGGCAACACAGCTTTCAAGTAGCTTGGAATACGGCCGAGTTCCTGCGCGATTCACTTGCTGCCGTTCTAGCCTATGGGAAAAGACCCATTGGGCGAATGTGCCATTCGCCCCCAACTTTCTCGGCGGACTCCGAATCACGGTATTGCACCCTGCAGGGGACAGTGACCTTGATGCATTTGGCCATGCTGTTCAGCTGGATCTCTTGCAGTCAAGTTGCAAAGTGCAGATTCGTCGTGCCCCATTGACTTCAATGGGGCGAAAGGTTGAATGTGCAGACAACTCCAAGAGAAAGAGCAGCAAGCGAAAGCTAATGCGTTAGCTGAAGAGAAAGCAAGGAGAGAAAGCGGCCGGCAACACAGCTTTCAAGTAGCTTGGAATACGGCCGAGTTCCTGCGCGATTCACTTGCTGCCGTTCTAGCCTATGGGAAAAGACCCATTGGGCGAATGTGCCATTCGCCCCCAACTTTCTCGGCGGACTCCGAATCACGGTATTGCACCCTGCAGGGGACAGTGACCTTGATGCATTTGGCCATGCTGTTCAGCTGGATCTCTTGCAGTCAAGTTGCAAAGTGCAGATTCGTCGTGCCCCATTGACTTCAATGGGGCGAAAGGCTTGAATGTGCAGACAACTCCAAGAGAAAGAGCAGCAAGCGAAAGCTAATGCGTTAGCTGAAGAGAAAGCAAGGAGAGAAAGCGGCCGGCAACACAGCTTTCAAGTAGCTTGGAATACGGCCGAGTTCCTGCGCGATTCACTTGCTGCCGTTCTAGCCTATGGGAAAAGACCCATTGGGCGAATGTGCCATTCGCCCCCAACTTTCTCGGCGGACTCCGAATCACGGTATTGCACCCTGCAGGGGACAGTGACCTTGATGCATTTGGCCATGCTGTTCAGCTGGATCTCTTGCAGTCAAGTTGCAAAGTGCAGATTCGTCGTGCCCCATTGACTTCAATGGGGCGAAAGGTTGAATGTGCAGACAACTCCAAGAGAAAGAGCAGCAAGCGAAAGCTAATGCGTTAGCTGAAGAGAAAGCAAGGAGAGAAAGCGGCCGGCAACACAGCTTTCAAGTAGCTTGGAATACGGCCGAGTTCCTGCGCGATTCACTTGCTGCCGTTCTAGCCTATGGGAAAAGACCCATTGGGCGAATGTGCCATTCGCCCCCAACTTTCTCGGCGGACTCCGAATCACGGTATTGCACCCTGCAGGGGACAGTGACCTTGATGCATTTGGCCATGCTGTTCAGCTGGATCTCTTGCAGTCAAGTTGCAAAGTGCAGATTCGTCGTGCCCCATTGACTTCAATGGGGCGAAAGGTTGAATGTGCAGACAACTCCAAGAGAAAGAGCAGCAAGCGAAAGCTAATGCGTTAGCTGAAGAGAAAGCAAGGAGAGAAAGCGGCCGGCAACACAGCTTTCAAGTAGCTTGGAATACGGCCGAGTTCCTGCGCGATTCACTTGCTGCCGTTCTAGCCTATGGGAAAAGACCCATTGGGCGAATGTGCCATTCGCCCCCAACTTTCTCGGCGGACTCCGAATCACGGTATTGCACCCTGCAGGGGACAGTGACCTTGATGCATTTGGCCATGCTGTTCAGCTGGATCTCTTGCAGTCAAGTTGCAAAGTGCAGATTCGTCGTGCCCCATTGACTTCAATGGGGCGAAAGGTTGAATGTGCAGACAACTCCAAGAGAAAGAGCAGCAAGCGAAAGCTAATGCGTTAGCTGAAGAGAAAGCAAGGAGAGAAAGCGGCCGGCAACACAGCTTTCAAGTAGCTTGGAATACGGCCGAGTTCCTGCGCGATTCACTTGCTGCCGTTCTAGCCTATGGGAAAAGACCCATTGGGCGAATGTGCCATTCGCCCCCAACTTTCTCGGCGGACTCCGAATCACGGTATTGCACCCTGCAGGGGACAGTGACCTTGATGCATTTGGCCATGCTGTTCAGCTGGATCTCTTGCAGTCAAGTTGCAAAGTGCAGATTCGTCGTGCCCCATTGACTTCAATGGGGCGAAAGGTTGAATGTGCAGACAACTCCAAGAGAAAGAGCAGCAAGCGAAAGCTAATGCGTTAGCTGAAGAGAAAGCAAGGAGAGAAAGCGGCCGGCAACACAGCTTTCAAGTAGCTTGGAATACGGCCGAGTTCCTGCGCGATTCACTTGCTGCCGTTCTAGCCTATGGGAAAAGACCCATTGGGCGAATGTGCCATTCGCCCCCAACTTTCTCGGCGGACTCCGAATCACGGTATTGCACCCTGCAGGGGACAGTGACCTTGATGCATTTGGCCATGCTGTTCAGCTGGATCTCTTGCAGTCAAGTTGCAAAGTGCAGATTCGTCGTGCCCCATTGACTTCAATGGGGCGAAAGGTTGAATGTGCAGACAACTCCAAGAGAAAGAGCAGCAAGCGAAAGCTAATGCGTTAGCTGAAGAGAAAGCAAGGAGAGAAAGCGGCCGGCAACACAGCTTTCAAGTAGCTTGGAATACGGCCGAGTTCCTGCGCGATTCACTTGCTGCCGTTCTAGCCTATGGGAAAAGACCCATTGGGCGAATGTGCCATTCGCCCCCAACTTTCTCGGCGGACTCCGAATCACGGTATTGCACCCTGCAGGGGACAGTGACCTTGATGCATTTGGCCATGCTGTTCAGCTGGATCTCTTGCAGTCAAGTTGCAAAGTGCAGATTCGTCGTGCCCCATTGACTTCAATGGGGCGAAAGGTTGAATGTGCAGACAACTCCAAGAGAAAGAGCAGCAAGCGAAAGCTAATGCGTTAGCTGAAGAGAAAGCAAGGAGAGAAAGCGGCCGGCAACACAGCTTTCAAGTAGCTTGGAATACGGCCGAGTTCCTGCGCGATTCACTTGCTGCCGTTCTAGCCTATGGGAAAAGACCCATTGGGCGAATGTGCCATTCGCCCCCAACTTTCTCGGCGGACTCCGAATCACGGTATTGCACCCTGCAGGGGACAGTGACCTTGATGCATTTGGCCATGCTGTTCAGCTGGATCTCTTGCAGTCAAGTTGCAAAGTGCAGATTCGTCGTGCCCCATTGACTTCAATGGGGCGAAAGGTTGAATGTGCAGACAACTCCAAGAGAAAGAGCAGCAAGCGAAAGCTAATGCGTTAGCTGAAGAGAAAGCAAGGAGAGAAAGCGGCCGGCAACACAGCTTTCAAGTAGCTTGGAATACGGCCGAGTTCCTGCGCGATTCACTTGCTGCCGTTCTAGCCTATGGGAAAAGACCCATTGGGCGAATGTGCCATTCGCCCCCAACTTTCTCGGCGGACTCCGAATCACGGTATTGCACCCTGCAGGGGACAGTGACCTTGATGCATTTGGCCATGCTGTTCAGCTGGATCTCTTGCAGTCAAGTTGCAAAGTGCAGATTCGTCGTGCCCCATTGACTTCAATGGGGCGAAAGGTTGAATGTGCAGACAACTCCAAGAGAAAGAGCAGCAAGCGAAAGCTAATGCGTTAGCTGAAGAGAAAGCAAGGAGAGAAAGCGGCCGGCAACACAGCTTTCAAGTAGCTTGGAATACGGCCGAGTTCCTGCGCGATTCACTTGCTGCCGTTCTAGCCTATGGGAAAAGACCCATTGGGCGAATGTGCCATTCGCCCCCAACTTTCTCGGCGGACTCCGAATCACGGTATTGCACCCTGCAGGGGACAGTGACCTTGATGCATTTGGCCATGCTGTTCAGCTGGATCTCTTGCAGTCAAGTTGCAAAGTGCAGATTCGTCGTGCCCCATTGACTTCAATGGGGCGAAAGGTTGAATGTGCAGACAACTCCAAGAGAAAGAGCAGCAAGCGAAAGCTAATGCGTTAGCTGAAGAGAAAGCAAGGAGAGAAAGCGGCCGGCAACACAGCTTTCAAGTAGCTTGGAATACGGCCGAGTTCCTGCGCGATTCACTTGCTGCCGTTCTAGCCTATGGGAAAAGACCCATTGGGCGAATGTGCCATTCGCCCCCAACTTTCTCGGCGGACTCCGAATCACGGTATTGCACCCTGCAGGGGACAGTGACCTTGATGCATTTGGCCATGCTGTTCAGCTGGATCTCTTGCAGTCAAGTTGCAAAGTGCAGATTCGTCGTGCCCCATTGACTTCAATGGGGCGAAAGGTTGAATGTGCAGACAACTCCAAGAGAAAGAGCAGCAAGCGAAAGCTAATGCGTTAGCTGAAGAGAAAGCAAGGAGAGAAAGCGGCCGGCAACACAGCTTTCAAGTAGCTTGGAATACGGCCGAGTTCCTGCGCGATTCACTTGCTGCCGTTCTAGCCTATGGGAAAAGACCCATTGGGCGAATGTGCCATTCGCCCCCAACTTTCTCGGCGGACTCCGAATCACGGTATTGCACCCTGCAGGGGACAGTGACCTTGATGCATTTGGCCATGCTGTTCAGCTGGATCTCTTGCAGTCAAGTTGCAAAGTGCAGATTCGTCGTGCCCCATTGACTTCAATGGGGCGAAAGGTTGAATGTGCAGACAACTCCAAGAGAAAGAGCAGCAAGCGAAAGCTAATGCGTTAGCTGAAGAGAAAGCAAGGAGAGAAAGCGGCCGGCAACACAGCTTTCAAGTAGCTTGGAATACGGCCGAGTTCCTGCGCGATTCACTTGCTGCCGTTCTAGCCTATGGGAAAAGACCCATTGGGCGAATGTGCCATTCGCCCCCAACTTTCTCGGCGGACTCCGAATCACGGTATTGCACCCTGCAGGGGACAGTGACCTTGATGCATTTGGCCATGCTGTTCAGCTGGATCTCTTGCAGTCAAGTTGCAAAGTGCAGATTCGTCGTGCCCCATTGACTTCAATGGGGCGAAAGGTTGAATGTGCAGACAACTCCAAGAGAAAGAGCAGCAAGCGAAAGCTAATGCGTTAGCTGAAGAGAAAGCAAGGAGAGAAAGCGGCCGGCAACACAGCTTTCAAGTAGCTTGGAATACGGCCGAGTTCCTGCGCGATTCACTTGCTGCCGTTCTAGCCTATGGGAAAAGACCCATTGGGCGAATGTGCCATTCGCCCCCAACTTTCTCGGCGGACTCCGAATCACGGTATTGCACCCTGCAGGGGACAGTGACCTTGATGCATTTGGCCATGCTGTTCAGCTGGATCTCTTGCAGTCAAGTTGCAAAGTGCAGATTCGTCGTGCCCCATTGACTTCAATGGGGCGAAAGGTTGAATGTGCAGACAACTCCAAGAGAAAGAGCAGCAAGCGAAAGCTAATGCGTTAGCTGAAGAGAAAGCAAGGAGAGAAAGCGGCCGGCAACACAGCTTTCAAGTAGCTTGGAATACGGCCGAGTTCCTGCGCGATTCACTTGCTGCCGTTCTAGCCTATGGGAAAAGACCCATTGGGCGAATGTGCCATTCGCCCCCAACTTTCTCGGCGGACTCCGAATCACGGTATTGCACCCTGCAGGGGACAGTGACCTTGATGCATTTGGCCATGCTGTTCAGCTGGATCTCTTGCAGTCAAGTTGCAAAGTGCAGATTCGTCGTGCCCCATTGACTTCAATGGGGCGAAAGGTTGAATGTGCAGACAACTCCAAGAGAAAGAGCAGCAAGCGAAAGCTAATGCGTTAGCTGAAGAGAAAGCAAGGAGAGAAAGCGGCCGGCAACACAGCTTTCAAGTAGCTTGGAATACGGCCGAGTTCCTGCGCGATTCACTTGCTGCCGTTCTAGCCTATGGGAAAAGACCCATTGGGCGAATGTGCCATTCGCCCCCAACTTTCTCGGCGGACTCCGAATCACGGTATTGCACCCTGCAGGGGACAGTGACCTTGATGCATTTGGCCATGCTGTTCAGCTGGATCTCTTGCAGTCAAGTTGCAAAGTGCAGATTCGTCGTGCCCCATTGACTTCAATGGGGCGAAAGGTGAAGTCGTGTTAAAAGTTCAATCCTTAAATCTGGCTATTGCGCAGGAACATCATTTCATATATTCCCATGAGAACTACGATTAGGTTTATATTACACTTGTGGGTCTTTGTTTAGTATAGTACACAATTGCCAGCACTGGTAGAAATCTGGTTTTGGGGGTGTGAAAATACAGAAGAATGAGATATTAAAGATATCATGTCCTGTAGGTTAAGACACTAATTAGCAATTCCACTAATCGTTGGAAACTCTTAGCTCCGAGAAAGAGAAAGTGAACCCCCTCTCCTACATAATTTTTTTTTAAATCTGCAAAAAGAAAGTCATTACCTTAGATGCTTTTAAAAGATATGTTAAACGAAAAGAAATTTTTATTGCACTGTGCTAACACATCCCCCAAAATTCACAGAATCATAGAATTTTAAAAATAGAAAGGACTTTTAGATCATGTAAAACAGTATTCTTAATAAGAAAATCAAAGTTTGGATATATTAAATGCAACATTCCATGATTAAACACAGCCAGGAAAATAAACTATACTACTAACTGCGAATATATAATAACAAAGCAACAAAATGAGTATTATTTTGGATGTGAATATACGAAAAAATATTGAATAGATGATTATCTACATATACAAATGCCTTGTAAATTCAAAGAAAATATTTTGTACTTAAAAATTCTCTTCATTTTCTGTTTTTACTTCTTGGTCTTTTCGTCAATATTTCACACAATTCAGTACATGATAGGGTCTCTCCCTGACATTTGGAGAAATAAGCCATACAACTAAAAAACATTTGCGAAATATAGGTATTTAAGTCAAAGTACCAAGCGCAGTTTTCTATTATGCTCTGTTCCTGTAAGAATTAACAGGTAGGTTGTTTTATATACTCTAAAAAAGAAAGCATTAGAACCAAATTTAAATGAAATATATATTCATATATTTTAAGTCAAGAAGAGAATTTGATTTGATGAAATGGCAAGAAAAGCAGATAATCTAAAATGCCTTTGCCTTCCTGGGATTTTTTTTTCAGAAACTATCAGAAAAGCAACATTACCTTTAAGAGAAATGCATTAAGGATGTTATCAACTAAACATAATATATAGAAAGGTTCCCACTTCAGCTATTTCATCCCTATAAACTTTGGCTGAACCACATTAAATGTTATTTCCCTAAGGATGCAACTGCCAAGTTATACACACGTGCATACAGACCAAGAACCACAATATGGAAAATGTCAGCAGTTACTCCCAAGAATGTCTTTACTAAAGTACGTGCTGAGTAACACTTATTCACTGTTTAGATAAACGGAGTCTTAGTATCGACCCTTTGAAATAAATAATCTCATGAAGTGCCCCAGACAGTAGTTAGTTCTGCAGCTCATAACGTAACCTTTGTATTCCAATCTTACAATTAAAGCAACAGGGAAATACATGTTAGACAATGTTTTCAAGGTTAGTAAATTTACACTCCATTGTTACTTCAATGTGCTAAACTTCAAGTTAACATCTACCATAAATCAGGAGATTTAGATCATGAGGGTCACAATATATAACGAGGCTCTTTCTTTGGCCACTTCTCGTTGAAAACCTTCTTTTTCTGTAGGGTTCTCCAAAGTTTTTAATCCATCATTTTCATATAACCCAGAGCACTTCATAAGGGAACAGAGCAAGACTAACACAGAACATAGTAAATTAAAATGAAAAGTGAAGTTTTTACCAACCTGAGATATCTAACATTTATCACTTATTAACAAAACATGCAAGATTCCCCATGACAGTTTTGTGATCCAACAGAATATCAGAACCACAAAAGCTATTAAGTAGCTAATGTACTTTGAAAAGTGGCTAATGCAATTTAAAATGTGTTGCCACATCAACATGAAAGTGAACGTTGCTTACATCAATTTCTATGACACATATTTCGCATAATTACTATATCCACCTTTCTGTAATAAGTTAAACACAGTGTTGCTCTGGCTAACACATCATCCTGTTTATTTAATGAGGGTCACTTCATCAGATAAGGACTTCTATCCTTATGTGTATTTTAACATTCAAAAACCTCAATTGGAAGAACAGAAAGGTGCAATTATCTCACATTCTGTGCCATGATAAAATGCTTGTGTGTGGTACGGGGACTGCTTTTTGTAGAGCAGTGGGCTAGGCACTGTGGATATTAAAAAGAAATAACCCTGGTCCTGGTCGTGAAGAAACTTACAAGCTACTTTTAGGGAGTGGACATTAATGTTTTGATGCTAGAATACTTCCATTGATTAATAATCTACTCAGTGTGGGTATTAACTTTTTTGATGCAGTTCTCAAATCATCTACACTTTATCTCAAGTGATTCTCCAATAGAGCCTCAACAGAATATGCAATCAACATGTCAGAGGCTTTTATCTAGGTTGGGAGCGCTTAATCTGCAGTCCACAAACTTGTTCTTTAAATGTAACATGAACAATTTCCTTTAAAATCTTATGTATTTGAAAACATTATGAGGCGTTGGTGAGGTCTTCAACACACTAATGACATAACCTATGACATTAAAAAAAATATTGTTACATGTCATGGGTCTCAGGAGTCTTCAACACACTAACGACATAACCTATGACATTAAAAAAAAAGTATTGTTACATGTCATGGGTACCAGTGAAATCCAAGGAGATCTGTATTCCCTATTTATCACCTGACCAACTTAGTTCTTGTATGTTCCTGATATTTCTGATAATTTCAAATAATAATATGAAACAATCCCAAAACAGAAGCGATTAAATGCATGAGTGATAAAGTGACAAAGACACAAGGTACTTAAGACTCTGAACAAGGAAGAGGCAACTATGCGATGGAGTGGTCATACATGGGAAGCTTCATGTAGAAATGGGACTTAAAGGAGGTCTCAATGTATGATTAGGACTTTAAAATGCACAGAGGAGGGACAGATACTTCCTGGAAAAGTAACGCTGTGAGAAAAGGGTGAAAAAGATGACAAGGAAATAATATCAATTAGTTATTTCAGATACTCCATTTTCAATAAGGATGACATAAGAAGAGTAATGACATATTAAAGTTCTAATGCTAAGGTAGGTTATGGAGGGCCTGCAATGCCAATATAAGAAAACTGCTCCTTATATGCAGGTTTTTGAAGGAGGCTGTGATAGGATGAATGTACAAGCTGAATACTGTTCATTTAGATATTAAATTAATTTCTAGGGAAAATGTATCCTTTTATTATCTTTTTTGACATATTTTTCATTAAATTTTACCACAAACTCATACAAGTTCTAACCAATTGCAACAATTAAATCATCTCCCCCACCAATAGAAAACTCTAGAAAAACCAGAACTTTAATTGAAACCTGGTTCTACAGAAACATTTTCTACAATAAATTCTTTATACTTTGACCAAGAATATAATCTCAAATCAAAAGACATGTCAATATTTGACATGGATTAAGCCAACAGTTAGATATTATTTGAGCACAGACATCTCAGGGTCAAAGGATGATAGGAATAAAAGTTACCAGGTACCTTAAGAAACTACTAATTCAACCTTTCTCTTTAAAGATGATAAAAGTAATACCAAGAGAAGTGGAATGACTTCTATACAGAAACAAAGGTATTAAGGAGCAGGGAGTCTGCCTTCTAATCCAAGGCTCTCTCCACAATACCATTAGCAAAACAGTTGTACTCATAAATAGCCAAATAGCCTGGTGTACATTATCCTAATCTGTGAATCAAAGAAAACTTGAGTTTTGCCAGCTTCACGACTAATTTACTCTCATCCCAGGTAAGTTACTGCAGGACAACTCTAGTTTCATTAACTATAAAAAAGAAATGTACTGTTGCCAACATATAATTAATGTGTCACATGTCACTCACATGTCACACATAAGTCTCATGCCACATGTCAGTCGCATGTTGGTCGCATGTCACATGTCGGTCACATGTCAAATGCCGGCCGCATGTCACATGTCGGTCACGTGTCACGTGTATTTTCCCATGTCTGTCCCACTGCATTAAGAACAGCCGACTTAAATGTAAAAAAGAACTCCATTTTCTAATCCAAATGGGTCTGTGTATAGAAAAGATTTTACGTATGGCCGAACACTTGACACTTTAATTTTAATAGAGATTTTAAATTTAAATAGTGGTACACCCAAAATATGTATTACAACCCAGATTAAAAGTGAAGTACAGACCCAGGAAACAGTTGACATTAAATGTTTGATACAGAGTGAACTGATTCAAATTTTTAATAGAAGCCATTCCAACTTGAAAATCGTCAAACAGGCATTTTTAGATGAAGAATGAAGATGTGTGAAAACTTCATCAATAATGATTCTTCTTGAAATTGTGAATTGATCCAACAAACTGGAGCTCAATTTTAATCTGTCTGCCCCATTCAAAACTGTGCATTACCCTTTGATCCAGAAATATCACTACTGGGTGTGTATTCCAGAGTGTTTAAAAAGGAAAACAACATATTTGTAAAAAATTGTACCACCTTTTCTTCCAGTAGCAAACAATTGGAAATTAAGGTTGCCCATCGATTGGGTAATGGCTGAACGAGTGGTGATGATAAAATAACTACTGTGCTATAAATACTAAGGAAGATGATTTTCAGAAAAATCTGGAAAGACATACGCGAAACGATGTGAAGGGAAATAAGGAAAATGAGATCATTTTACACGGTAACAGCAGTACCATACTATGATCAACTGTAAACGACAGTGTTCTTAGCATTACAACGATCTAGACACTTCCAAAGGATTTATAATGAAAAATGCCATCACCTACAAAGCAAGGACTGTTAAGGTATGAATTAAGACCAAAACACGCAATTTTTTCACTTTATTATTTTCAGTTTTTTTTAGTGTCTTCTTTAACAAAATCACTAACATGGCAATGTTTTGCGTAACTGAACATGTAATAACCTATATCAAATCCCTTACTATCCCAGAGAGGCTCAGAGAGATGAGGGAAGGAGAGAGAAAATTTGGAACTCAAAATTTTTTAATAATGAATGTTAAAAAATTGTGTTTATATATGATTGCAGAGATTAAGAGTTGCCCCCAAAATAGAAAAAGAAGCTTGACTTGTAAAAATCACAAGGAAAACAAAATAAAAACTAATTTTGGAAACATGAAGAATAATTCCAATTGCTCCTCAGAAATGTAAAGAAAAGAAACCAAAATTAAAATGATATCCAAATAAAGTATTTCCTCATCTGCACAGACTAGGCAAGTAACTCAAATAATTTATCAGCCTAGTTCT
Organism: Trichosurus vulpecula; assembly: GCF_011100635.1. Taxonomy (NCBI): domain Eukaryota; kingdom Metazoa; phylum Chordata; class Mammalia; order Diprotodontia; family Phalangeridae; genus Trichosurus; species Trichosurus vulpecula. The sequence goes on from NC_050581.1 coordinate 15,153,675, forward strand.
ATTTCCTTCATAACAGCATAAGACAATGCTTTCAATAACAGTTACTGTGATTTATAGTCAGTATGAACTCCTACTAAAAATTCAAAGTCTATTTAAGTATGGGAATGGTAATGATTGAAAAGACCTAAACATGATAACACAGTAACTATCACTCATACCATGTAGTATTGTCATAATAAAATTCATACTTTCATCTTAAATTCCATCACAAATTCAAATTTCATCTTCATAACAATCCTGGAGGGCAGGTGCTATTATCCAAATTTTTCACATGAAGGAACTGAGGCTCACACATTAACTGACATGCCCAGCATCAAACAGCTAATAAAATGAGACAGAATTTAAAATCTATTTTCCTACCTCTAAACTCATAATGTTCCATTTACTACAACATGTGGCTTTGCAAAGGACATACCAATGGAGAGACTTGCTATTCTGACTCATCAAAAAAGGCATTTATACAATTTATCTATGGTTCCGTCTATAAAGAGCTCTTACATTGTTAGCTACTCTACAAACTTCTTTAGAAGCTCTTCACCAGTTGTCCGTAAACATCTATTTTGCTAACTTTAGCCTCTCTGATTTAGTTCATTTAATACATTTATATTTTCTTTTTCTTCTCTGGTTCCCTTAGTATTATTTTGTTTCATCAAATGAATTTTGGCATTTGAAATTTTATTATTGCGGCTATTATTGGGCTACTTTTCAACTGACCTAATTTGAAATCCCTGCTTTCTGGGCAACACCACCAAAAGCCTACCCTCATGCTTACTTTCTCTACTGTGTATAACAGGCTGGAATAGCAAAAGAGAACAACACAGAGAGAAAGTGAGTCCATACTTAAGACTCAAGAGTCAAAAAGATCATCTTAAAAGTAAAGGAAAGACTCTTATTTAGTTTCAGAGGACTTGGGTTGAAATTCTGGCTGTGCCTCTTAGTACTTCTGGTATTCTGCCCAAAACACTTCACCTGTGTAGGCCTCATTTTCATCATCTGTTCAGTGGTCCATTAAGCTTTCATAGCAAAACCCAATGCAATATCCTATTGTGAAACAGGAAGCAAAAAGAAATTAGCCACCCTTGAAACATTAGTTAAGCAATGTAATACCATTTTGCTGTCAAACATTCTAAAAAATAACAGAAGCTTGAAGGCCTTACATCACAGATTTTCTACTTGTTACTGTATTTTACACCACTTTCATTTTCACATATATAACTCTCCCAATGGCCTCACAAATGCATCCGTATAAGAAAGAAAGTTTAAAAAATCAGTTCAGAAAAACTAAATAATGGTAGAACTACATTTCTGGCTCTTTTCCAGAGTCAAGCTTCAAATTTTCCTTATTTTCATTTACATTGTTACCTTTTTATGTGTTATATTTCTGGTTCAGTTCATTTCACTTCAGTTCAATTGATTTTGATTTTCTAAATTCTTTATATTAATTATATTTACATTTATATTAATTCTTCCTTATGGCATAATGATATTCCATTACATTTTCATGTGATAATGTTCTTTATTTGATTATTTTGCTAATATAAAAAGCGTTTATTTGAATGGCTAATGGGTATACATGGAACATTTGCTGACTATCTTTGACAACCATATCAGGAGGACACATGGATTAAAGTACATGTACAATTTAGTCATTGCCACAATTCCAAACTACTTTTCCCGAATGGTTGGATCAACTGACAGACACAGCAACTTAAGTGTTATCTCATTCCACAGACCTTCCAACACTAGACTCATATTTTGTCTTCTTTGCCAATTTCGTATGTCTGAAGTAAAACTTCAGTTACTTTTCCTTACCATTTCAGTGATCTGTACTTTCAATAGCTATGTGGTTTTTTTTTTCAGTTTAATAATAATTATTTGTTCATATACCTACATCACATCCCCTTAGGAATATTTCTTATATAGACTCTTATAAGAAATTTCATATAAAATTATCAAAATGTAGGTTCTTTTCTTTCTGATCCTAGTGTGATTGATTTTTAATTTCTTCAGGTATTTCATGCTACTGAGAAAACCGGAGCATTTTCTCCTTTCTCTTAACCAATTTATTCCGTATTTTCCTTGTTCCTATGAATACTTGATTACATGTCATGGATACAGTGGGAGAGTTGCAGAGAACATAGGACTCAGTTTTTTAAAATGCATCTTTAAAAAATTTAGGGTAACTGGGAATTATTTCTCAGTTGATGTAATTTATTATATAAAACTATTAAGGAAACCTACAAAAGTAGGGGGCTAAAGGACACATTAAAAATTTCTGTTCCTTTTTCCTATTTACATCAACGGTAAGCAATCTGTATCAGAGACTATAGAACCTTGAGAAATTATGAGTATCATGACTGATTATTATATACAACTCCCTAACCTGAATGATATACCACTTGTTTTTTATGCCTTTACTTCATTCTTAGTGTTCCTTTTCCCACAAGTCCTATATTTATGGCTTGGTCCTTCTAACAGACCTCAAGAGCACTGCTTAAGTAGTAAGTGTTATTCAAATAGGGAACATAGCAGATTGACATCTTTGGTCATTTCCATTCCACTTTTCTAATGAAAACACTCCATCTAGTGGTTACTATTCTCCCTGCAGACAAAAGATTAACTTGTCAAAGGTAGAAGTGGGACTAATTAAAGCATTCATCCACTAATCATCATCTTTTATACCTACATCAAATACACTGAATACTTGTCCTTTCCTGCCCACAGGTGAGCAGAAGTTAGCAGAGGAACTTCTATAGTACTGACACTGAACCACACTTTATTTCTTTACGCTGGAACATAAGTCACACAAATCCTAAGTATTCAATACTACTAAAATCAATAAAGACATAGCAAAACTGTAGTTCCACCTAGATTCACTGTCTTGCATGTGTTTAGTAATAGCAATAAAAACTAGCATTTATATAGCATTAACTTTTGCAAAACACTTTTCATGTTATCTCATTTGATCCTATCATCAACCCCATGAGATAGTTATTATGCATTTTACAGATGAGGAAAGAGCTTTAGATTAATTTAGATTAATTAAGCAATTCTGCATAGAATCATAGAGCTACATAGTATCTGAGACAGGATTTGAACTTCACTTGACTCCAAATCCAGTCTCTCATAATTGAAGTTGTGAAGTAAAATATAGTAAGCATAATGGTAATTTAAAAGCTTCCAATTGAACCCAATTTCAATTAAAAAATATTCATTATGAACTATGGATGCCAAGAAAAATGTAGCAGGTCCCACATTGAGCCTACATACATACATTTTACCACAAAATAACCTACATCAAGTGCTAAGTAAGCTTAGGTATTGGTATTGTTATCTGCAAGAATCAAAGGACCATCAGTGACTGGCAAAATAATAGTTCCACTAAGAATGAACAAAAATATACTTGATATATCCCAACAGTCAGCAAAGCGTACAGTTCAGGTACTCAATTAGGAACTGCTGATTGTGGCTAGTGTACTGCAGCTAATTAAAACATAAGTTATATAACACTGACAATCAAGTTACTTTGACATCAAAATAACATTCATGTCTATTATTTTAAGAAATCTGCCTATTTTCACAACCTCTGATTTTTCTTCATAAAGGCAATCACTTAAATTTGAAATGTTATAGTAGTCACAGAAATAAAAATTGGCTTAACAAAAATCCAAATATAAATAGTTTAAACCAAATAAACAAAATTGCTCGTTAATCAAGAAGGTAATAGTTAAAAATCAATACTGGGTCCCTTTGGCCTCTTACTCACTACACTAAGATAAGTCTTTCATAACCACCTGAAATGAGCTCTTTGTCTGAGACCAGAGACTCCTATCACCTTACGAGTTCTAGTTTTAATTTATGTTCTGTTTTAAGACAGAGTAGGTTAGTGGCCAGGGCTGACCATGAAGCCAGATAGACTAGGTTCAAGTCCCACTTCTGACACATGCCAGGTGTGTGACTTTTGGCAAATCACCTAACCCTCTCAGTTCTCCAAGCAACTCTCCTGAGTAGAAATTGCAACTTGCATTAGTATAAAATTTGCTCATCTGGTAATTTCCTATACAAAATGAAATTACAAAACTAGAAAATGATATAGAATAAAAACAAATGGAGAAAATCTAGCATTACATACATTACTTCAGTTCATTATAGAGCAAAAGGCAAATAAAAATGAATTTTTCAAATGGTAACAATAGAGAACTTTTGAATGCAATAAATTTGGATTCCTTTGTTATCAGAAACACAGATAAAGATTTCACTTACATGTTTTATCTAAAATTCAAAGGGATTTTAATGCAACTGCTTAACTGGGAACCTTATAGATGATAGTACTAGAAAATGTCACAGGAACTTGTTAGAGAGAAAGATATTATGGCTGCTAACAGCACCCCTTGTAATTTTTGGAACTGAACAGGAAACTTAGCTATACTCCTGAGTTTGTAAAACAGGTGTTTAAATTATCATGATGGACCCAGAACAATCAGTTTATAAAGAGCTACATGAAACAGTAAGGCAATAAACACAACATCAAGTATAATTGTGATTATGCCAATTTAGTTCCATATCTCAAGACTCTGAAAAGTATAATATTTACTCAGACATCAGAAAAATATAACCCATAACCAAACATTCAGCCCCACTCAGTCCAGTTTATTACAACAGCAAGGAACTTAAGTCAGTTATAAAACATTTTTAAAGGGGGCAGGCCTTTACAAAACTATGCAAGGAATTTTCATATTGGAACAGCTTATGAATATCTTAACAGAGAAATGAGAGCTGTCTGCAAAGGCAGGAACCAAAACAAAACTCAAGTTCAACGCAGAAAGAACACAAATGTTGCTGTTAAGTTTAAACAAGGGGAAAAATTTTTGAAACTGTAGACAATGTGCTTTTTATAACCATTAAATATCTATACTGATTTTTCTATTTACAAAAGCTTTACCATGATCTTGATTCCCCATTAGAGTTCTCTTTTTTTTAGAGCTATATGCAAAAAGCTAGACTGCATAAGCAGTAAACTATGAAGACAAAGCCTAAATATACAATGTTTTCTGTACTAATCAAACAGAATTCGACTATGGTATAAACTAGGCATGCTTAATAAAGAATTACAAATTAACTATCAATGTCATTGTTATTACAAGGCCAATTTTAATTTTCTTTTCTAATATCATTGCTATTGCAGTGTCAATTTGGATAATTAACTCTTACATTGTATAACAGGGCTGTTCAACATGCTACCTACCATATGTGATTTGTGGCCTACCTACAAGCACAGAAATTTCCATGAATACTTTCCTAAAGGAACCAGAACTTAGGCAGAGCTCTCACTAGAATGCCAAATCAAAATACACTGTCTATGAAATAACAGACTGTTTAATCAAAACCTAAGGTTGGACATCCCTGTTGTATACCATTGGTCATCACTACCACAACAGCAATCACACACACACAGCCTTAGATTCATTGTCATTAAAAGGTCCCATTTTTCCCCACTACTGGTGGAATAACAACAGTTAACTCAGGAAGAGGGGAGGGTTTGGAGGGAAGGATGCCGAATGTTGATTTGGATATGTTGACTGTGAGGTATCCAGCAAATATGGAATATCAAACTTAAGATACCCAAGAGACAGTTGTTTGTGGGAGACTGAGGGTCAGGAGAGAGATAGGTAGGAGCATAGTATTGTGGTGAAGTTTAGGTGAAATCTAACAATTTCATTATGAGACATACTGCCAAAAATACAAAGAACAAAAATAGGTTGAAACTGATAGAAATCTATTTTTCTTGTGCCTTAAGGGAGCAGAGTAATCATTTCCAGGGTGGGAAATGCAAAAATCAAGGGACATTTTAATGTAGGAGCAAGAAAATAGCCATCTCTCTAATATCTTCTGTATCACTCCTTTAAGAAAAGAGAATTGAAAGTGATATACAAAATGACATTGATAAAACAACTGAACATGAAATTGGGTTAGGCATATTGTCTTCTAAAAGGTAGGGAAAGCGAATATTTTTAACAGATTCTATTACATAGTCTTTAAAATTTTGGTGCTTAAAAGAATAAGATACAACAATCAGAAAAATTTACTTTTTGGAGATAACTCATTCTCTTACAAGGAATATTATATTTCCACTGATAAGTGGGTCTACACTGGAAAGATATAAACTGATCAATATAAAGTGAACAGAACAAGAGTAACATTGTACATGATTATAGCAATTTTTTATGATAAATATTAAATAACTCAGCTATTCTTAGCAATACAATATTAAAGAAATTCCAAAGGCTTCATGATGAACCAACTACTAGGAATCCAGAAAAAAACTTATGGAATCAAAATACAAAGTGAACAATTTTTTTTTTTTGCTTATTTTTTTCTGTGTAAGGTTTTTTTTTCCTTTTGGTCTGTGTCTGTCATAACCTGAATAACATTAAAATATATATTAGAATATTACATATGTAAAACATTCATCTAATTATTCACCATCTCAGGGTGGGGTAACTAAAGGAGGGAGGGGCAAAATTGGGAATATTTTTTTCCAAAAGAATTTTTAAAATTACGTTGACAAGTAATTGGAAGGGAAATACAGTATTATTTGACTTGTAAGATAAAAGATTAACTGGATCTGTGGGTGGCCTAAGGCAGGTTCTTAAACTGAGCTATGTAGCAGAAAAGGCAACAGACTTGAAATAGACTTTGGATTCAAATGCTACATTCATCCCTTTCTAGCTGTTTCATTTCAAGCTAGTCTCTTAAAGTTTGGGTCTTCTCTCACCTGCAAATGGGGATGATCTGTACTTCTGAGGGTTCTTTAATTGTAAAATTATGCAAATTATACAAATGTTAGCTAAGATTATCCTTGAACTAATACAGACCAATTAGTTCATGGATTAAAAAAATGCAAAAATCCTTTTCCTAACTTTATAAGGCAGGTTAGAAGGTAAGGCAAATGGTTCTTCCTATAAGTTTTGCCAAACATTGGACAAAGGGCCTTTAAATAAAAAAGAAATTCCTTATGAAGACCAACCTAAGCATTATAACACCGGTACGATACAAATAGTACAGGATGTGCCTACTACTTATTTACATAGCTCACCAAATCACTTACATAGCTTTATATCACCTTCTATGTCTAATTCTAGTGAGTGTCACTCAAAACTAGGTATGAGTAAAAAGGGAGAAAATAAAGAAAATCAATGCAGAAAATGGTGACAAGTGAACCACATGATGATCAAAGATCCTATTAGTAAATAATATCAACACAAACCTTCTGAACTTTGTTCAACAGGTCTGAATTAGTATGGCAAGTTAAATTTTTTTTTTTTTTGCTGTTTCATGCTGACAACAGCCAGTTAGTGCTTTCTCATTTCCAATCAAAGTTCATCATATTGAATCAAGAGAGGAAGAGAAAAAAAATACAGGCTTACTCAAAACCTTCAAGACAGTAATTAGGCCAACAACAAAAGGGGTAGAGATACAATAAATCCTCACTTGTGCTTCAATTCATGTGTGTGTACACACACACACACACACACACACACACACACACACCCTGTGTCATTCGCCTTCTAAAATCTTTGATTTAAGGGATGCCCATCAATTGGGGAATGGCTGAACAAGCTGTGGTATATGAAGGTGATGGAATACTACTGTGCCATAAGAAATGGGGATGATGCAGACTTCGTAACAACCTGGAAAAACCTACACGACATAATGCTGAGTGAGCGGAGCAGAGCCAGGAGAACGTTGTGCACAGCCACAGATATATGGATCCCGTGAGGACCAACCCTGACATACTGTGCTCTTCTCAGCAACCTAAGGGGCAAGGACAACTCCAGGGGACTCAAGATGGAGAATGCTGTCTTCATCCAGAGAAAGAACTCTGAAGTTTGAATACAGATCGAGGCGCACTACATGCTCGCCGTTTTTGCTTCTCTCTAGTTTTTGTTTTTGGGTTGTTTTTTTTTTTTGGTTCTGTTTCTTCTTTCTCATGATTCATTCCTTTGTCAAAATTCTTCTCCACAACTTGACTAGTGCATAAATTAATTCAATGCAAAGTTAAAAAAAAAAGACGTTAAAAGGGTCCATGATACAAAAAAGTAAAGAACTTCTGCTCTAAATGTTGTCTGACCAAATCAGAATACAGTAAGCTACCACCTCTCTCATAAGAAATTCTGTGCTTCTCCTATACTCAAAGATGACACTTTTTTTGACTTCACGAAGTCACACTATTGACTCACTATGAACTAAAAGTCCAATAAATCCTTCAGAACTCTTTTAAAAAAAAATAAAAATCTTTGATTTCATCAGGATATTTGCCCTTTTTCGAATACTAAATATTAGGATTGTTTCCTTTTCTGCTACTTGACCGTCTCCCTATAATCTTAACATTTCCTTTCACTTCTCCTAAATCTCCCAGACTGTAACAAGTGGAGACACAAAATGTATCCTTGATGTCTCAACAGTGCTTGCCTGTTTTAAATATCAGGACCAAGTCAAAAATATGGTGCGTATATACAGATACACACACACACACAAATACACACAGAAACGTGTAAACACATACATCATATTGGCTTTGCGCATTTGGAATGCCTTCATTTTTTTGATATATAGTACAAACTGTGGTAAAACTATCTTCCATGAAATTTAGTAACATCATAAACCCTTACTCAGACCAAAAAAATGACTTTGTGCCTTTTATAGAATTTTTCTCTTAGGAATACCAAAAAGTAACAAAAACAGGTTATCTTTTAAATTTAAATATTTTAAACCTATTGTTGTCTTGAGGAGGGGGGAGGGCACAGAAGGAGTATACTTTGGAATGCACAATATTATAAAAAAATGGATGTGGAAAAATCTTTTCATGTAATGGTATTCACTAGTTAATAGCCCATAGGAGGGCTACCGGGGGTATAGTTTTGCCTGTGAAGAGTCACTAAGTCACCCAAATTTCAAAGCTGACTGGGAATATCCAGGTGGATTCCATCATGTGTCTTGTTAGACAAAATTAATGTAAGGGAGTATACATTTGACTATGTCTAGGACACATGTTAGACTCAGTGTATGGTCAGTTATCAGCATCCTGAATCAATCTATAATTGGGCAGAGCTGCTTACTGAGGAAGAAGCAGAGATAATTTGGGGGCACACTGCCCTTTAGCTAGAGAGAGGCTGCCTGGGAAAGAACATGTTTTTGGAAGTAAAAGTGTTCTGGAATTGGAATTCTGCCACAGGCACTGGCACCCAAGAAGAGGCTGTTAAAATTAGAATCCAAGCACAAGCACCCCATCAGGGACATGGTAAGACCTGTCCTTTGGTAGCTGTGTCAAGTATGGATTAGAGTGTAAGGAGATCAGAAGCAGGAGAATTAATTAATATTCTATTGCAATACTACAGGTAAAAAATGATCCTATTCTTAATTAAGGGGACTATGCAATAGTGTAGAGAGGAGGGGATGGATGTGACAAATAGAGTGAGCAAGATGTAGCAACTGAGTATGTGGTGTGAAGATGAGGCAAGAATTGACTATGACATAAGGTTCTAAATATGATTTAAGGTTCTAATGCCAGGTAACTGCTGTTACCCCTTTTTAGAAACAAAAAGAAAAATCAGTAGAAAATTAAGTTTTAGTAGAAAATTTATGTTCTATTTTGAAAACACTGAACATAGAGAAACAAGATCCACTGGGGTATATCTGAAATACAGAACTATTAGAGAGTAAATAAAATTTCACAAAGGAAGGTGCAGGGTGCAATGACAAGTGACGAATATCAGTTTCCCTTCAAGGTGTGAACTCACTTCCTGAGATCATTTCTTGCATGGCTCCAGCCAAAGGAAAATCATAGTAAGTTTATTTTTATGACCTAGCTTATTCTCATTGTAATCAAGATTCTTTTGCTGGCTCAAATGTGATAAACCACTTATTTTGAAAACCAATATTTACAGCATAGCACATCTACTAAGTGCAAAAGCACAATACTTTATTTACCACCTAATAACATTTGGCTATGATCCAGAAATTAACTCTATAGCATTACGTAATGAAAATAAAAATAGCTTCCTTTTGGTCCTTCTCACTCCTTTTCTTTTTCAATTTCCCTCTCCACTGTGCTGTCATGTCCTCTCAGTTTCCCCAACTCTAGCTGCCTTTTTGCGAGCCCAGCTTTGTGGCAACAGAGTAACAGGAAATAGGGAAGTAGTGAAGAAATTCTCACACCAGAGTGGAGAAAATGATTCTGCTATTTTAAGACTGAAAGCTAAGGGATTTAGTATCTATGTTCAGCTTGCTATTTTATTGGTGAATATCAACTGTGATATATGCCCAATATAAAAAACCTAACAGAAAAAATGAAAATATACTGGATTAAGATGAATGAAATCTTAACTTTCCACATTAAATCCTGACTCTGTGTAGATATATTTAACAGCCCCTTCTAATCCTCCCATACCAGTGGGCAAGGTGGCCAAAACACTCATCATCATACAAAACTGGGTTTTGCCACAACCTGATGGACCTGTGACCTGAAGGAAATTTCATTTGTATGAATAAAAAAATGGAAGGAAAACCCACTTAAAAATGCTCTACTAATTAAGTTATCCTATTAAGATATTAAATTGCAGGTTACAACAAAAAGATTTTTCATAGGTATTGTGATAAAAATTCCTAAAGAGTTTAAAGGTATGAGCAACCAGAGAAGCTTAAATTTATTCAACTCTAGTCTTCTGAACAGGAATACTTGAAAGTTTTCTATTCCATTGAGGTTCCATTTTTTTACTCTATCAATTATATTGTTTGACACGATAAACTAACCTTGTGTGTAAACTTTCACCTTTGGAAAACATTCTAAGATTTTTCTCTCCTTTGTAGTATAGTACTACCTCCTTTATTCTAGCTGTTATTCCTTGCTACCTTTTTCTTTCTAAGTGCTTCTATTTTTTTTCCCTTTGGCCTAGAAACACTGGATTTGAGCTATGACATTGCAGAGGATTTTCATTTTGGAGTATCTTTCACAAGATACTCACTGGATTATTGCTACTTTCATTTTGCCCTCAGGTACTAATGAATCTTTGTGTTTATGTGTCTTTTCTAAAATATGGCATTCTAAACTTCTGATTGAGATTTTTTGAGTCCAGTGATTCCTAAGTTTATCTCTCCTTGACCCGTATTCCAGGTCATTTGTCTTTTTTCCAGTCTTCTGATTTTGTACTGATATTTCTTACAATCATATAAAGTGTCAGAATTTTTTTTGGCCATTCTAGTTTTCCTGGTGACTTGTAGCCTCTGCCCTGACCCTATCTCCCTTTTTTTTTTATACAGACTCAAACAAGGAGTTGTTTCCCCATCTCCTGCTGTGATCCTAAATAAACACGGCAAGATATTACTCACAGCACTGGTAGCATGCTTCCTACAAGATTACAAGGACTTTACTTTCAAAGTACACACTCAGTTATTTGGACCCTGGCCTGGCCTTGCCTCTAACTGATCTACCTTTTGTCTGCTCAGAGTCACCACAGGTCTTTATTACTCTTCATGCAAAGTCCTACACTCAAATGGTGCTTAGCATCATTTCTCATTATTTTTATCACCGTTCCTTCTAGTGCACGGACAGCTTTATGAGAGTGAGGAAATATGGACTTTTACATATCTTTTTGTTCATGCCAGAAGTCATTACATTTACTTAGCTCTCCCCTAATTAATCCATTAACAAACATTAATTAAGTTCCTACTATGTGCCAGAAAACCAGGATACAAAGAAAAAAACAGAGGTAACATGAATATACAGATATAATTAGCAGAGAATAAATAGTACAGGGTACTTTCAGGAGGGAAGGACTAGGAGGTAGAGGAGTGAGGAAAGGCCTCATGTAGAAAGTGTAAGCTCACCTGTACTTTGAAGAAACTAATGATTCTATGAGTTGTGGCATGAGGCGGGGCCACACCATGAAAAGGAAAGAGGAAGGAAAAAGAGTAGCAAACACACCAGTAAATGTAAATGGTAAGTTGAGCAGGTATGAGGAATGCAGAAAGATGATGGGAGATAAGAGATACATGTGAGGAAAGTCAATTTCTCTGGACCAGTACATGAAGAGGAGTAATAATAATGCTGGAAAGGTGGGTGGTAATGGCTTTGAATGATGAACAGGAGATATTTCACCACAGTTGTAACAATGAATCACTGGAATTTATCCAAAGGGGAGAGATATGGTTCTGTTCTTTAGGAATGTCACATTGGCAGCTTTGTGGAAGATGTACAGGAGAAGGGAGACTTGCTGTAAAGGGAGCAAGTTTTACATTCCAAGTAAAGGGAGATGAGAACCTGAACTAATATAATATGTAAAAGATATTACGGAGACCTATTTGAACTAAAAGAATGTTGGACTCATAGGCCTGGTGGGAGTGAGGGGAGTAAACAATGATGTGTTTTAGGCATATTGCATTGAAGAAACCTACATAATACACCAGTTTGAAATTCTATAGCTCTTTTGGGAGATCAGAGCAATCACCTGCATAGAAATGAGCAATGAACCTTAAGACCTGATTACATCACCCAAAGAAAGCTTGAAGTGAATGACGAAAGCCAACACGAAAGCCAGCGATAGCTGGAACACTAGGGTATACCCACTTTGGGTGCTAAATGCAGAGGAAACTAAGGATGCAGAGTAAGGATAGACAGCCACATCAAGTGCTGCAGATATCAAGAAACTTAAGAATTAAGAGAAGCCATAAGAATTAAGAAAAGGTTATCAAATTTGACAAATAAGATAATTAATGTTTGTAAAGCGTAATATGTACAAACCCCTATGTTCAGAAATGAGGCACTACATGGGTAACACCTTTATTAACTTTGAGAAGTTTATAGTGAAGTGAAATAAGAGGTTCACAGATGATTCCCATAAGCAATTAAGTTAAGAATGCAATCTAAACTTAAAAATTACCAAAATCATTAAACCCTTAGAGTGGCATGTTCAAAAAGGTTTTTAAATAAAGGAAGTAAAAATGAACCATAGCATCCCCTTTACAAAAAATGATTCGGAGGGACAAAAGGAGGTACACTGTATCAGAGCACCCCTGATCCAGTGGTTTCTTCCCAAGCCAAGGGATAAAACTACAGAAAGGGCAAGCAACAGAAGAAACAGCAAGGCATTGAAAGTCTTCAAAGTATAAATGTTGTTCCCACACTGTTTACTTTTTTTACTTTTTTATAAGGTGTTTGAAAATACTGTCATCAAAACCAATGTAATTACAAAGCGACTAGCCAATGGCTAGTAAAGGTTCTGCTACATTCATCACTGAGGAGTATGATGTCTGTAAATAAGTTAAGGAAGCCTGCTCCAGGCATCAGAGTCAAGCTACAAAAAAGAAACAACTAAAAACTGACTGAGAAAAAGGCAAGGGCCATTTGGAAAGGTACAAGTGATGTCTGCCTTTCTCTTCAACACACTGAAATGGAGTTGAGTTCAGATCCCAAATAAAATGTAGCACAGGGAGGTATCACTAGGGGTCTAGGTTTGTTAACATAACCAATACTAGAAAAGATGGCAGGAGACAAAAAAAAATGATGTTCTTTCTGAAAGGAAGGGCAGGGGCTGCTACATGGGACAGTGAGTACAGCACCAGCCCTGGAGCCAGGAAGACCAGAGTTTAAACAGGACTTAGACACTTGCTAGCTGTGTGGCCTTGTGCAAGTCACTTAAATCCCAATTGCACTGCCTCCCCTATCAAAAAAAAAAGTCAGCACTGGTAAGGGTTTAATCTGAGACAAGGGGCTATGTTTTCTGTTCTAGTTCTGGCAAAGTCCTGAATTTCTCCTAATGAATCACAATCTGGAATAGACTGTGAAACAGGTATCCAAGCTGAATTCTGTGCATGTTATATCAATGAGTAAGGAAGGCTGGCAAGCCTTTAGTCATTACTTATAGAACCAACATCTTTTAATTACAAGAAATTCATCCAGCGTCCTATGGAATTTCTGAAAATTGTTGAGTTAATATTTGTAAAAATTGCTTTAAAATTCTTGGGGGAAAAGATCACTGTGCCATGATTTCACTTAAAGAAACCAAAATTATCTTTAATAAGCTATAGTCAAGGACACAAACTTTACTTTTTATTTTCCAAATTTATTTAAAAGCAATAATTTAGTATATTCTTCGGGAAGATGGAATTGGTATTATGATCTAATTTTTAAAATGAAGTAACTGGGTTTCCCCAAGAATATGTGAACACCAAACTGGTCATAAGAGCCTTGAGTTTTTTCACATTAAAAATCAGGTACTTGATGTGACAAGCCATACTTTTTCAAATTCTCTCCAGTTTTTTCCTAACCCTAATTCCGCTACATTTCCTTTTTAAATTAGTTTAATGAATATAAATATTTTAGCACATAGAAAACTTAATGTTTAGCATTTGATGTTAGTGACACGCAATGAAAGCCTACTAGAGTGTTTCCTGCTTTGTTCCCTCTAAATATTAGAAAACATTAGGACAATTCTTCAGTCTGACATCTTTTGTCACACTAAAGTGGAAAATATCACCTGTAATTTAATCAGTTTCATGGGGTGAAATTCTCTTTGCCTAACCCTTTTCAAGTCCAGAGAAGAACTGTACTCCATTTATAGAGGATTTTAGAGTGATAATTACCCAAAAGTAAGTCAGAACTCCCTTTCTCTATGGGGTAACCAGATTAGAGTAAATGATCAGACTAAGAGAAGGAAGAAGACTTTGATTAATTCTCTTAATAGTATAATCACTTTGGTTCACGTCCCTAGGGTTGGAAGAAGAAATGATTCAGGAGGAAATGAACATTTTTAAGAACCTGATTCTCCAGGGTGTCCCCAAATTTAAGCAATTATTTTTCTGTTTAGTGGATCCAAACCGTTGTTTGGACTTTATCCCTCAGTTTTATCTTGATTATGTAATTTGTCTTGGTTCTTGATCAGTTTAAATTGTAAATTGGATTTCTCCCCCTTAGGATGATCTCTCTTAGTCAAGATGCTCAGAATTGAAAGTTAATTTATCTCAGCCAGGCTTCTCCCCAAAGCAGAGTATAGAATCTTTCTTCCAGTGTACCAACACCCAAACCACAAAATTTCAAGTTTTGATTCTTTTTCTATTTTCAACAACAATGGCAGTTCAACAGAGAGCACTTGCCAGGACCAGAATTGTCTGAAGTCATTTGCTTGCTGGCAACTCAAAACTAAATGCAGTATTTATTTACATACAGGACATAACTTAAAATACCATTCGAGTTAAAGTCAAATTGAATTTGAATCACTAAGCCTAGGAAATATAGAAATTTAGAGGAAAAAAGTAGATAAGAAACTACTTATAGAGCTCTTACACATCAGCAGAGAAGCAAAAAGTACTAACAGCCAACTCCTGAAGAGGACAAAACATTATTCCCCAGATAAGTACACAATTGTCTTTAGTCTAACTAAACTAAAACTGCATCCACTGCAGTCATTTCCTTTGAAAGTTATAATAAGGTATAGTGTTTGATTACTATGTGTACTAACTGCTGGAACCTTTAAGTCTCAGTAGGTAAGCCAAACACTTAGGATAAAGGAACTGTGTTCCCATTTTACGAAAAGTCAGATGTGGACTTGGCAATGTGCCAGGATAACATTTCTGAAGAAAATGTGAGATATGGTTGGCCATAGTTGGAAAAAAACAACCAGAAATCTTAAACTAAGTAACCCCACCTTCAAAACTTATTTTGAAAGATACTTCCCCAAACTTCTTTGCAGAAGTGGGACATCAGTGTAGAGCAATGCATATAATATGATGGTTTTTTGGTGGTAAGGGGGAGAATACATACAATGGGAAACACAGACATGTCAAAACAAAAGATAATAAAATAAGTTCTTTCTTTTAAGTTAATATTCAGTCATTCACGATAAGTTACTCATACTCACATCTGTAGACCTAGAGTCTATCTTTAAAACAACACTAACTCCTCTGAAGTCTAAAAAATTCAGGAAAAAAAAACAAAAATAAAAAAACCACTAAACCTCAGACAAGAAGACCAAGCTGTACCTTGTCGGTTTAAAAGTCTCCCAGTTGAATTACTTTACAATAACAACATGTGGAAAAGGTTGTATCTGGGATTCCCTCCACCCACTCTTATGTCACACTGATAGTTGCTAGGATCAGGGTAAGCAGAGTTGGGAGAAGGCATGGAAATGATGTCAACTTACCACAAGCTACATGGTTAACAAAACCAGAACATGTGTGTCACAAGAAAAATAAATCAAAGAGCATTTATCAATTGAGAGGAAGCTTTTTTATCCTTGATATAAAAAAAATTGTACTGATGACAGTATATATATGTATATAATGCATAAAAACCATATATACATAAAACCCTCCCAAAGGTGAAACTCTAGATCTCATATTCAATAGTCGGGGCTTCAAATGCTTTTTTTATAAAACATGACCAGCCAAGGCAGAATAAGTGCTTGTAAGTGGGGAAATTAAGGAAGAGTATAAAGCTGCCCAATATAAGGAAGACACTAAGTGGGACATTTATGGAACAATAAGAAAAAGAAACTCAGTAAACCTGTCTTAGTGACTTTCTCTGTAAAACTGCTACATTATGATATGGATTAAGTCACTTTTAGGAAACGGCTGTCCTGCTTTTTCAGGGAAAAGAATGAATGCCAAAATAGGACACTGACATCCTGCCTTACTCTATCAAAACAACTATA
This sequence comes from Trichosurus vulpecula, assembly GCF_011100635.1. Lineage (NCBI taxonomy): Eukaryota > Metazoa > Chordata > Mammalia > Diprotodontia > Phalangeridae > Trichosurus > Trichosurus vulpecula. Next base: position 15,170,381 of record NC_050581.1, read on the forward strand.
GTGCTAAAAGGAGGTCATGTTATCACCGTTTAAGCACAGACAAATCATAGATGCTACTGAAATAACAATAACTAGCATTTAGAGAGAGTTAAGATTTGTAAAGCACTTTATAAACTTTATAAACACAATGTCCCAAAAGTCTTTGGGAAATTCTAAGCTATTAAAGATTTAAAATTAAATATATTGCTACATAGATATAAACTAATATTTGATATTACTATAAAGGTAAAGTCTTAATAGCTTAAAATGCACTGAGGCTTTAGATACAAATTGTAGTGTCCCCTTTTATCAGCTGGGAGGTAAGTGTTACCATTAGCCATTCTATAGATGAGGAAACTTGAGATCGAAAGAAGTGGCTTGCCCAGAATCACACAGCTTTTAAGTGTATGAGACTAAATTCGAACTCCAGACATAGCTTTCTATCTACTGTACCACCTAGTTGCCTGGAAGAAAAAAAACGAAACAAAAACCTAAAGACCATAAAAATGCTGACTCATTTCACATAGACGGGTAAATGCAATGGTCATGGCAGAAATTCTGGCTCACTTCCATACTATTATGGAGGCAATTTTGATCTAAATTATAAGGGTATTGCAGCCTCTTCTTTTTGACCTAAGTTTCCAATAGTTGGTGAGCTCAAATCTAGACTGCTAAAGTACTTTATGTAGAGACTGCTAAAAAGTACTTTATGTAGAGCCATTGCTAAATACCACTCCCAATTCCAACTATAAAAGGAATTGTTTGCCTAGATTTTTCAGCTATCAAACTCAGTAATGTAACTATTCATCCCCTGCCAGTAAAATAACAACTTTGCACTCTATGGAACAAAGTATTCATCACCAAGGGTTCTACAATTTCTTCAGCTTCCCGTGGCCCCAAAAACGTTAAGTTTCCTTACTTTCTTACATCTCCTTCCTTTTCTTTGGCCTAAGAAATACTTATCTATTATCGCTAAAGTAAAGTTGTACCTGAATAGGTAAATGCACCTGAATGTATTTCACATAAGAAAAAACTGAGAATGGAATGAATACTTATTTACTTCTGTAACAATTTTTTTAAACAGCAGTTGTCTGAAAAATAAAATAGTCTGAAAACACTACCAGTTGGGTAGTTAGATTCATTCTCACTATCTCAATCATGCCACAACCCGGTTTTTTCCCTAACTTCCAAGTCTAAGATCACTCTGGAAAATGTGAAATCTAGCTGTTACTTTTTAACATCTTTAATCCTCACCACAAATAAGACTGAACAAACTCCATTTGACACATCCACTGATACTTCTCAATTATAGGACTATGAGAAAAAAATAAATTCATGTCAACACACTTCAGATTTTATATAAACTTTCTTCATTTTTTAATAGGAAAAGGATCTTGAGTAAAAAAAAAATCCTTTTAAAAATATATAATCCTCCTCAGAAGGGGATAAAATAAGCTAACAAAAATTGTTGTCTTCAGGCAATGAAAGTATCATCTATTAGGAAATGGCACTAAACTAATGAAAATTGAAAAAAAAAAGTACTCCTTAAGTAATGAAATTATAATAAAAAGTAAACATATACTGGGAAATGCAACAACACTATTCAAACAAGAGCTGCCAGTTTCTTAAGAAAGTCATGGAGATGATTCTCCATTCATTTCCCTATCAAAAGTGCCCTGTCTAGCTACTCACAATGGCCACCATCCCACTTTGTGGCCTTATCAACTCTCTCCAATACTGCTACTGACATGGATTTTTTATTGGTCAGTTTTCTATAAAAAAAATCTGAGAGAATGATTTCCAGGTAATTAATCATTTTACAAATAATTAACAAAAGGGTTAGTGGTATTCTGGAATGCCAGAGCCCTCTCATGGAGCCTGTTCAAGGATGACATGCCTTTCGAAGAATGGGTATTCCTAAGGGTGGCAATCAATTCTGATTTTTAAAAAGTAATGAGAAAATGAATATTATATTGAGGTGAACCTAGTCTAACGAGGGACTGGGATTCTTGACTCATTCTTTCCAGACCACCACCAGCTTTGAGCAATCCAGGCAGAGACTTTATTCCTAGAGTAGAACAATGAACAAGAATTCACCTTAAAGTCTTTGTAAGGTTTCATCTCATCAGCTGCACCCCTTCAGGAAACTTATCTCCAAATAAGGAAAAAAAATCCCCAATATTTATTTAATAATATTTCTCTAAATCTATCCATCCATTCCCTTCTCCAATATATCCTCCATGTAGCTGTGAATCTGGCACTCCTAAAGCACAGATCTTACATTGTCACTTCCCTGATAATCGAGAACCTATTATATCTAAGATAAAAAGCAAAACCTTTAGAGCCCTCACAATCTACCTTCAAACTGCCTTTCCAAGCTGGCCACACATATCACTCTTTCTTATGCACCAGTTTTCTTTCAATCAAACTAACTTGCTATTATTCATCTATGTATGTATGTCTGTGTTTATGTGTATATCCATATTTAATTCTTGGCTTGAGGGAAGGTGATAAAATAGAACAGAGTAAAAAGTACACAGCAAAGTACAAAAGAAAACTTACAAGGAAGCAAAGAAAAGATGGATAGCACTGAATACAATGTGTAGTATTTATTATATAGGTTTCCTTGTATGTTTTGAATTGTCTTTTATGTTTTGTTGTTCAACGATTTTTCTAATTCTGTATTTTAGTTTATAATGTTTCCTTTATATTGTGCATTTCAGTTTAAAATGAACTTAAATTTTATGAAAAAGAAATGAATTTAAGTTTGTCAGCAGGCAAAGAGACGCAAGGAATATGCTGCAGGCATCTCAGTGATAGTGGTTCAGTGTGTTTTCCTCAGGAGATAAACACTGCATAAGGAAGATAACATGGAATAAGGCTATAAAGATAAGCTGGAACCTAACTAGGCTATGAGAAGATATTTGTATTTTATTCTATAGGAAAAAATCTGCTAAAGATTTCAGGGCAGTGGTCTAACATGTTTATTAATTAATTATGAAGATTAAATTAACAAGCCATTAAACACCAAGAACTTTGCTAGGTGAAAGGGACACAGAAAATAAAGATAAAAACACCTATTTCCAAGCAACATTTTACAAGGGGAATGTTTACTCATTAGTATACATAAGCATATATGCAATTAAATTACATACAGAATAAACAGGGGGTGGGGATCAGTAGATAGGGTAGTAGTCAACTTAGCCACTTTGCCTTAATACACTTGAGAAGGAAATGAAAATCACTCCAGCATCTTTGCCAAGAAAACCCCATTGACTGTATGGTCCCTGGGGTCACACTGAGTCAGACACAACTGAACAACACCATGAAATAAATATAAAATTCATAAAAGGTGGTCAGGGGAAAGTCACTAGCAGTCAGGAGTAATTGTGAAAGGTTTCTTGTATTCTACAATCAATATGTTTGGATTGCATCTTGAAAGAAGAGGGGTATTCTAGAAGATTGAAGAGTTAATGCTTTGCTTTCATGAGATGCCTATTACAAAGTAAAATAGTATAAGATGGAATGTCAAGCATTAGGAACTGATAAAAGAAAAAACCCAATTTAGCTGGATCAAGAGTGCAAGGAGAATAATGTGTGAAGAAGCTATAAAGATAAGTTGGGGGCAGGTACATAGGGCATTTAAAAGTTAAAATGTGGTTAATGACCTGAAAGAATATTGAAAGGTATAGGAATGAGAAGAATGCATTTAGTAAGTTACTCATTAAAAAAAGAAAACAGGATGGAATATGAAGATATAATAAGAAGAGGTTATGGTCCATTCAGAGTTTGACATCCACAAAGTGGAATATTTATAGTTAAAGGTGAATTAAAGAGTGAGACCATTCCCGTACATGTTGGAGGTGGAAAGGAGTAGATGATGGAACTGAACCTAAGGAACTAGGAGGCTGGGTTATTTAAGGAAGCATCAACCTGAATGGTGAAATCCAATAAAATAAGGGCATGGGCAGAAGTTGGGAAAGAGAAACATAGTGAGCCAGGTGCTGAACTCGTAGAGAAAGAAAATTACCTGGGGGCAGGTAGAAAACACCAAAATCTGTATGGGATGAAAGTTTTTAAAAATGAATTTCTTAAAAGAAAACGCTGAATTATGGCAGTAAAGTGTCTAGAAGTGACAGGTAAGGGCAAAAAGTATTTCATCATGTAAGATACAGTTGAGGAAGATCAGGATGAAGTAACAGGAGGGAGAGGATGAGAATAGTTTATATTCTTTGATTTGTAGTCATCAAAACAGTAGGGGGCAGATGATTTGGAATGCTCACAGTAAGTGAAGTCCTGAAAGTGGTTAAGTTCAACAAGAGAATAGGAAAAGGAAAAAAGAAATAGAAAAACAAAAACAAGAAGAATCTGAGGGGTAGAAGTAGAGAAAACAAGAAAGTCATGTCAAGGAAAACGAAAGAGAAAACAGTGACAGGAACATTAGGAGGGGTTGGCTAACAGTGTCAAATGATAAAGTCAGAGAAGAGTATTAGTTCTGTAAAGGAAAAGCCAAAGAACCTGTTCAGGGAGCTAAAGACTGTGGGTAGTAATGCATTGAAGGTAGCAAATGTAGGCTATCCCTTCCTAGAAAACTGGCACTAAAATAGGAGAGTAACTGAATGACAGTCTGATGGTCAAAGAGGTTTTTGGTTTTTGTTGTTTTTCATATAAAACTGAGACAATATGGCACTAGATTGAAAGGGATAAAGACTTCCTTTTGAATTCTACTTCAGATTCTTCAATAGCTATGCACTCCTAGGCAAGCCACCTAGCTTCGAAGGGACTCAGTCTTACAGAACAGGGATAGCAATAGCAGGGTTATTATAAGAATAAAACATGATAAATGTAAAGCATTTAGAACTGTACCTGGCACATGGTGGGTGCTATATGAATACTGTTGATGATGTGAAGATCAAATCAGCAAATATATATACAGCGCTTTGAAATATTAAAGCACTATGTAAATGTTGGCTATTTATAGACATCAAAGAAGGACACAGCAGAGAGGGAAAACCTAAAGCTTAGAGAAACAGTGGCAAGCTCACTAAAAATACGTAAAGGCACAGCATTAGAGCACAAGGGAAAGCACTAGCCTTGAAAAGAGAAAAGCTAATCCACCCTCTGAATGAATGAAAGAAAAAGCATTTGTGTAAAAATTCAGTGTCAAAACTCAAACGTAACCACATCACTTTGTGTCTGATTATGACCCATTTGCTGTATTCTTGGCAGAGCTACTGAAGTTGATTTGCCATTTCTTTCTCCAGCTCTTTTTATAGGTGAGAAAACTAAACCCATCACACAGCCCAGAAGTGTCTCAGGCCAGTTACAACCCTGAATCTTCCAAAGTCCAAGATCAGTGCTCTATCCACTGTCCCACATAGCTGCCCATAATTTACAAAACTACAAATTTGATTTACAAAACTACAAATTAACATATTATGTATGTTCTACTGTATTTTCATTTATCTTACTACATTATTCCCAATTACATTTTTTTTCAAATTTATTTATTTATTTTTAGTTTACCACACACGGTTCTACATAATTTTGAGTTCCAGATTTTCTCCCCTCCCTCCCCCCTCCCAACCCAAGACGGCCTGAAATCTCATATAACTACCATGTATAACTTCGCATTGAATTAATTTATACACTAGTCAAGTTGTGGAGAAGAATTATGACCAATGGGGTGAATCATGAGAAAGAAGAGACATAACCAAAAAAACCAAACAAACAAGAAAAAAAACCAAAACCAAAAACAAAAGAGAAGCAAAAAAGGCAAGCATGTAGTGCACCTCAATCTGTATTCAAACTTCACAGTTCTTTCTCTGGATGAAGATAGCATTCTCCATCGTGAGTCCCCTGGAGTTGTCCTTGCACCTTAGGTTGCTGAGAAGAGTGAAGTATGTCAGGGTTGGTCCTCACATAATCCATATATCTGTGGTTGTGTACAATGTTCTCCCGGCTCTGCTCTGCTCACTCAGCATTATGTCGTGTAGGTTTTTCCAGGTTGTTATGAAGTCCGTATCATCCCCATTTCTTATGGCACAATAGTATTCCATCACCTTCATATACCACAGCTTGTTCAGCCATTCCCCAATTGATGGGCATCCCTTTGATTTCAATTCTTGGCTACCACAAAAAGAGCCGCTATAAATATCCTTGTACATATGGGTCCTTTTCCCGCTTGTGTGATTTCTTTGGGATACAACCCTAGAATTGGTAATGCTGGGTCAAAGGGTATGAACATTTTTATAGCCCTTTGGGCATAGTTCCAAATTGCTCTCCAAAATGGCTGGATCAGCTCACAACTCCACCAGCAATGTAACAATGTTCCAATCTCCCCACATCCTTTCCAGAATTTATCATTTTCCTGTTTTGTTATTTTAGCCAATCTGACAGGAGAGATGTGGTATCTAAGAGTTGTTTTGATTTGCATTTCTCTAATCAGTAGTGATCCAGAGCATTTTTGCATATGCCTATAGATAGCTTTAATTTCTTCCTCTGAAAACTGCTTGTTCATATCCTTTGACCATTTCTCAGTTGGGGAATGGCTTGTGTTCCTATATATTTGGCTCAGTTCCCTGTACATTTTAGAAATGAGGCCTTTATCAGAGATACTAGTTGCAAAGATTTTCTCCCAATTTTCTGCTTCCCTCCTAATTTTTGTTGCATTGGCTTTTTTTGTACAAAAATATTTCAATTTGACATAATCAAAATTATCCATTTTGCATTTTGTAATGCTCTCTATCTCTTGTTGGGTCATGAATTCTTTTCTTTTCCATAAATCTGATAAATAGACTATACCTTGCTCTCCCAAATTACTTATAGTATCGGCCTTTACTCCTAAATCATGAACCCATTTTGACTTTATTTTGGTATATGGTGTAAGATATTGGTCTATGCCCAGTTTCTGCCCTACCATTTTCCAATTTTCCCAACAGTTTTTGTGAAATAATGAATTATTAGCCCAGAAGCAGGCCTCTTTGGATTTATCAAAGAGTAGATTGCTAAACTTGTTGATTTCTCCTACTTGTGTACCTATCCTATTCCACTGATCCACACCCCTGTTTCTTAACCAGTACCAGGCAGTTTTGATGACTGCTGCTCTGTAGTACAGTTCAATATCTGGTATCGCTAGGCCACCTTCTTTAGCATTTCTTTTCATTAATACTCTAGATATTCTAGACCTCTTGTTTTTCCAGATGAATTTTGTTATTACTTTGCCCAGCTCAGTAAAATAATTTTTTGGTAGTTCAATTGGTATGGCACTGAATAGATAGATTAATTTAGGTAAAATTGACATATTTATTATACTAGCTTGGCCTAACCATGAGCAACTGATATTTTTCCATTTATTTAGATCTGATTTTATTCGCGTGTAAAGTGTGTCGTAGTTATGTTCATGTAGGCCCTGGGTTTGTCTTGGCAAATAGACTCCCAAATATTTTATAGTGTCTACAGTAACTTTGAATGGAATTTCTCTTTCTATCTCTTGCTGTTGGGCTTTGTCAGTAGTGTATAGGAATGCTGAGGATTTATGTGGGTTTATTTTATATCCTGCAACTTTGCTAAAGTTGTTTATTATTTCAAGTAGCTTTTTACTTGATTCTCTAGGATTCTCTAGATAAATCATCATATCATCTGCAAAAAGTGATAATTTAGTTTCTTCTTTTCCTATTCTAATTCCTTCAATTTCTTTTTCTTCTCTTATTGCTACAGCTAACGTTTCTAGTACCAAATTGAATAATAGGGGTGATAAGGGACATCCTTGTTTCACCCCTGATCTTATTGGGAATGCATCTAGCTTATCCCCATTACAAATAATGCTTGTTGATGGTTTTAGGTAGATGCTATTTATAATTTTAAGGAAGATTCCACTTATTCCTATGCTTTCTAGTGTTTTTAATAGGAATGGGTGTTGTACTTTGTCAAAGGCTTTTTCTGCGTCTATTGAGATGATCATATGGTTTCTGCTGGTTTTGTTGTTGATATGGTCAATTATGCTAATAGTTTTCCTAATATTGAACCAGCCTTGCATTCCTGGAATAAATCCTACCTGGTCATAGTGTATTATTCTCGTGATGAGTTGCTGCTATCTTTTTGCTAATATTTTATTTAAAATTTTTGCATCAATATTCATTAGAGAAATTGGTCTATAATTTTCTTTCTCTGTTTTGACTCTACCTGGTTTGGGTATTAGTACCATATTTGTGTCATAAAAAGAATTTGGTAGGACTCCTTCTTCACCTATTTTCCCAAATAGTCTACAAAGTACTGGAATTAGTTGTTCTTTGAATGTTTGATAGAATTCACATGTAAAACCATCTGGCCCTGGCGATTTTTTCCTAGGGAGTTCGTTGATGGCCTGCTCAATTTCTTTTTCTGATATGGGGTCATTAAGAAATTTCACTTCCTTCTCTGTTAGTCTGGGCAGTTTATGTTTTTGTAGATATTCATCCATATCTCTAAGGTTGTCAAATTTATGGGCATACAGTTGGGCAAAATAATTCCTAATTATTGTTTTGATTTCCTCTTCATTAGAGGTGACCTCCCCCTTTTCATTTTTTATACTGGTAATTTGATTTTCTTCTTTCTTTTTTTTAAATCAAATTGGCCAAAGGTTTGTCAATTTTATTGGTTTTTTCATAAAACCAGCTCTTTGTTTTATTTATTAATTCAATAGTTTTCTTGGTTTGAATTTTATTAATCTCTCCTTTGATTTTCAGTATTTCTAATTTGGTATTTAATTGGGGGTTTTCAATTTGCTCTTTTTCTAGCTTTTTCAGCTGTATGCCCAGATCACTGATCTCCTTTTTCCCTATTTTATTCATGTAGGCATTTAAGGATATAAAACTTCCCCTAAGAACTGCTTTTGCTGCATCCCATAAGTTATGGTATGTTGTTTCATTATTGTCATTCTCTTGAATGAAGTTATTGTTTCTCTGATTTGTTCTTTGGCCCACTCCTTCTTTAGAATTAAATTATTTAGTTTCCAATTAGTTTTTAGCTTATTTTTCCATGGCTCTTTATTAAAAATGATTCTTCTTGCATCATGATCTGAAAAGGATGCTTCGACTACTTCTGCTTTTCTGCACTGGATTGTGAGGTTTTTATGCCCTAGTACATGGTCAATTTTTGAGTATGTGCCATGTACTGCTGAGAAGAAAGTATATTCCTTTTTATCCCCATTCAGTTTTCTCCAGAGGTCTATCATATGTGCCTTTTCTAAAATTCTGTTTACCTCCTTAACTTTTTTCTTATTTATTTTGAGGTTAGATTTATCAAGTTCAGAAGAGGGGAGGTTGAGGTCTCCCAATATTATAGTTTTGCTGTCTATTTCTTCCTGTAACTCCCTTAACCTCTCCTCTAAGAATTTGTATGCCTTACCACTTGGTGCATATATGTTAAGCAATGATATTGCTTCATTGTTTATGGTGCCTTTTAGCAGGATATAATGTCCTTCCTTATCTCTTTTAATTAAATCTATCTTTACTTTTCCTTTGTCTGAGATTAGGATTGTTACACCTGCTTTTTTTTCTTTAGCTGAGGCACAATATATTTTACTCCAGCCTTTTACCTTTACCCTATGTGTATCTCCCTGTTTCAAATGCGTTTCTTGTAAACAGCATATTGTAGGATTATGGTTTTTAATCCATTCTGCTATCTGCTTCTGTTTTGTGAGAATGTTCATCCCCTGCACGTTCAGGGTTATGATTTCTATCTGTGTCTTTTTCTCCATCCTAATTCCCCTTGTTTATGCTTTTATTTCTCCCTTTCCCCTTCTCAACAAAGTTTTGTTTTTGACCACCGCTTTCCTCAGTTAACCCTCCTTCTTTATTCCCCTCCCTTATCTTACCGTTACCTACTTGCTACTTCCCCTCTCCCTTCTGACCACCCCCCTCCCTTTTTCCCCCCTTACCCTCCCACTTCCTGTAGGACAAGTTAGATTTCTAAAATTATCAGAGTATGTTATTCCCTTCTTGAACTAGATCAGATGACAGTATAGCTCAAATACTGCTCTTCTCCCTCCCTTCTTTCCCTCTACTATGTTTTTGTGCCACTTCATTTGGTGTAATTTACCCTTTTCTACTACCTCCTTACCGCTTCCCTCATAGCCTTCCCTTTATATCTCTTACTTATATTTTATATCTTTACATCAGTTAATTTATACAGGCATTCACAACCTATGTATGTCCCTTTCAATTGTCATAATAGCTGTACCATTCTCAAGACTGACTTATATATATATATATCTATATATGTATAAAAACATACATGAGATGATATAATCCCACATAAAGATGTAAAGAACCTGCCCTTATTGGTTAATAAGGTTTGTTGGGTTTTTCCCCCTGGTTACCTTTTTATGTCTCTCTTGAGTTTTGTATTTGGAGATCAAATTTTCCATTGAGTTCTGGCCTTTTCATCAGGAAGGTCTGGAATTCCCTTATTTCATTGAATGTCCATCGCCTTGCCTGGAAAATTATGCTTAGTTTTGCTGGGTAGTTGATCCTTGGTTGTAGTCCCAGCTCCTTTGCCCTTCGGAATATCATATTCCAATTTCTCCTGTCTTTTAATGTGGAAGCTGAGAGATCCTGCGTGATCCTGACTGTAGTTCCACAATATTTGAATTGCTTCTTTTTGGCTGCTTGCAGTATTTTCTCCTTGAGTTTATAGCTCTGAAATTTGGCTATAATATTCCTTGGTGTTTTTAGTTTGGGATCTCTTTTGGGGGGTGATCGGTGAATTCTTTCAATGACTATTTTGCCCTCTGGTTCTAGGACCTCTGGGCAGTAGTCTTTGATAATTTCTTCAAAGATACTGTCAAGGCTCTTTTTTTCATCGTGGATTTCTGGTAGACCAATAATTCTCAAATTGTCTCTCCTGGATCTGTTTTCCAGGTCAGTTGTTTTGCCAATCAGATATTTCACATTTTTTTTCTATTTTTTCATTCTTTACGTTTTGTTTTATTACTTCTTGGTGCTTCATAGATTCATTAGCTTCCACTTGCTCAAGTCTAATTTTTAATGAGTTAGTGTTTACATTTTGCTTTTGAGTCTCCTTTTCCAATTGGTTGATTTTGCCTCTCAGGCTGTTATTTTCTCTCTCTAGATTCTGAATCTCCGTAGCCATTTCGCCAATCTTATTCTTTAGGGACTTTTCCATTTTTTCCATGTTTTCTTTTACCTCCCTAATTTGGTTTTTAAAATCCTCCTTTAGCTTTTCCAGCAGTGCTTTTGGGGCTGGAGACCAGTTCATATTACCTTTTGAGGTATCTGATGTATCTACAGTATTGTTACTTTCCTCTTCTATGTTGGTATTTTGATCCTGCCTGTCTCCATAAAAAGAATCTATTGTCCTCGGTTTTTTTGTGTTGTTCTTCATGTTGGTTTGCCTTTTGCTGGCTTTACAACGAATTTCTATCTGTGGGCCTCAGGGCTTTCTGTCCCAGCTTTCTTATTCTGGGGGTTGTGAGTCTAGAATTATAACCTTCAGTTTCCTGAGGTGTGGGGGAGGGGTCTGGCTCCCTGGCATCTCACTCCCTGTGGGTGCTCTTCAGCACTTGCTTTTCAGCAATGGTCTCAGCTGTTTGTTGTTTAAGCTGATGTCTGGCACTTCCCCTGGGGGAGCAAGGTTACATATGGGCTCCTGGCGTTGACCCCTGCCGACTCTGCCCCTATGGGACTAACGAACTTCTGCTATTTGACCACTGAAGCCCCACAACTTTCTCCTCTATTCCAGAGTTCTTTTTTTTTCCCCAAGGGATTCTCTGGGTGGGGAGGGGAGGGATTAGAGCTGTTTACCTGGACATTAAGAACTCCCGGAAGTTCAAGAAGCCGCGTTTAATACGTTTGGGCTGCAAACTTCTGGAGACAGTGTTTCATGGGTAGCGTTGCGCTGCCTCTTGTCGCTTCCAGACTGCTGTCCTGTGTTGGGAGGTCTGGGGATCTCCGCCGGTTTCGGGCGCCCAGCTTTCTCCCAGCCCGTCTTCCACGTGGATTTCCCAGCCATCCACTTCTGCCTTGGTCTGGAGCAGCTCTGCACCGAGCACTCTCTGAGCCTACAGGTTCGTGCCTCCAGCCTTTCAGACTCTCCCGGCTCGGAAATTTGCCGCACGCAGACTGCTCGCGTTTTCTGACTCTCTCAAATCTGCTCCAATTCACTTTTTTATAGGAATCTGACAGACCTTGTGAGAGAGCTCCAGTAAGATGGTGCCTTCATGCGGCCATCTTGGCTCCGCCCTCTCCCAATTACATTTCAATCTGGTTTGGGCCACACCAAGGAGTTTTGCAAGCCATATGTAGCCTAGTTGGCCATGTGTGACACCTCTGGTATAAAGCATTATACTAAACACTGGGGATACAAACTAAAAAAGCAATACAATTCAAGCATTTAAGAAGCTCCTAATCTAAGAGGGTTTCCCAAACAGGTTTCAGCTAAAGTTTAAATACAAAGACCCAGTGGTGCTTAATATTCAACAGCAAAGTAGCCAGTAATGTGTTCTTTAGTGTCATTTCCATTGACAAAAATCATATCCAGGAGAAAAGACAAGGTACAAATGAAAGGAGTTTGCATTAAGGTGATCTCAAATTCTCAAACTTCTTCATAAAGTATCCAGTTAAGTGGTCAGCTAAGAGACATCAGGCATGCAAAATTATAAGGTGATTGATTTCTATAGCACAAATAGGGACATCTGCTGACAAACTTTAGTATCAGGAACTACCAGTAAACTTTCCATCTTGCCCCTCTCAACAACTGGAATACTCCTGCTTATATGCCTTTGTTATCAGATGATGAGATGACCCTCCTCGTCTCAGTCTCAGCTAGGTTTTTTTTCTCGTTAGGATAGAAATAACCTTAGGATATTTTTAGGGAGAGGAAGGGAGCCAAACCAAGGAGGGATTAAAGAGTGATTGACAAATCAAAAAAGGTCCCAGGAGATATGAGTTATGGGATTTAGAGCACCAACAAAAAGGTAAACTGTATAAGGGGTTAAAAAAAATGGGAAGATGAATCCTGTCTTCAAAAGTACTCAATCTAATTCAGAAAATAAAAAAATTCTTATGAAATACCATATTTTATTAACCCATTTTTATCTTAGCTTTATCCATGTAATTAATGTTTACCGAAGGACTACTACAAAGTATAGAGAAAAAAAATCTTTTCCCTTACCTCTGTGAGTGAGACTCGAGGCACACTTCCATGTAGGGCTTCATCTAAGCTGGTAAGGGTTGTCACTACGAAAGCTGAAGAAAGGTCAGACTTTTCTAATTTCATTACATAAGCCTAAATTAACAAAAATAATTAAGAGAGCTCAGATTCAACTGGTTAATGAAAACCATTTGCTCTAAACTTTCATTTTGGCCCTCAAAGTGAAGCAAATTATTCTACATCGTTTTTATAAGATGCTAAGTCTGAATGCCCCTACATTATACAACACAAATAAAATTTTTCTGCTACTTTTCAATGAAACTAGGGCACTTTTGCCTTTCTTGTTTTGTGATGTTTCTGTAGTACATGATATTAACACTTTGGGGAATAATTATTCTAAGGTTACCTTCTGATTGGTGGGATGTTAAAGGTTTGTTCAAGGATTAAAAAAAAAGATCCACTTTTTAAATATAGGGTTTCTTGGAAAAAAAATTGGAAAAATGCCTTTTCCTATAAAAATACAACCTAATTTTTTTGTTTGCACAAGTGGCTGTTTCATTACAAAATCAAGTCTCCCTGAAATCATCATCCCATTTGTTCTTGTTAACATTCAACTATTACTGTGTGGTAGAAGTAAGAAACTTATACCATAAAAACGATATGCAAAAGTGAAATGAGCAGAAGCAGGACAATTTATAACAATACAACACTGTAAAGACTATGATCTTTGAATGACTTAGGAAATCTAATCACCAAGAAGCACAATTACAGAGGCCTCCTGAAGAAATGCTATCCACCTCCAGATAAGGAAGTAAAGATTAAGGCTAATGGAATTTGTCTTATTCGGACATTTTTTCTGAACATTAACATGGTGGGAATTTGCTTTGCTTGCTTATACATGTTAATGACCAATTTCAATTTTCTTAATTCTTGCTGGGGCAGAGATGTAAATAAATCATAGAAAATTCAGAGCTGAAAATTAAACAAAATTGAATTTTTAAAAACCATGTAACACAGCTCAAAGTACAACACTCCGCTCTAAAAGCTCACAAAGCTGCCAATATTACTCTTCACCTGCCACATTAAGTACCTGGAGCCATAGTGGACAGAGTGCCGGGCCCAGAGTCAGAAAGTTCATACACAACCTCAGACACTTTCTAGCTGTGTATGATCCTGGACAAGTCACCTAACCTTTGCTTACCTCAGTTTCCTCATGTGTAAATGGGGATAATAATATCTACCTCATATGGTTGTTGTGAAGATCAAATGATAAAGTTTATTGTTTTTTAAAAAAAGCAGTTCAGCATACATGGTAGGTGCTACATAAATGCTTTATCTTTTTCCCTTCCCTTCCATCTAAGTAGATGATGGACTATCTAATTAAGAACAATAATTCCCATTTTACAGTTTACACAATAAATCTTGTGGAACAGGCCTTGAATTCAGGTATGACTTCCAACTGCAGTATTATGACCCTGGGGAGTCTATGTTTGTTAGGATGACAAGTCTCACCTGATAATCTCTCAAGGCAACACTTATGAAACATGGTTTTTCACTAGTAGGTCTATTCCTATCCTCAGTTAAGGTGGCACTGGAGGGAGAAGAATTTGCCAGCACATCAGCTAACTGGTCAAAAATTAAGCATTTAATTCATTATTGCCAGTAATATGACAGAAAGATGTAAGTTGGGAAAAATTCTTTCCTATTGCTCTTTGGAATCCTTCTGATTCTGCACTAACTGGTCAAAATAACCCAGAAATGCAAACTATGAAGAGATAAGAAGGGTCTGGAACAGAAAGAAGTACAAGGCCATGGGGAAGATGTACTGAGGCTTGCAGATCATAATTATGCAGTCCCACAATTCTGAAAAAAGGAAACTGAGAACTGGCTGTAAATGCTTAATCAACAATGCTGAACTAACTTTTGTGAACTCTTCCAAACTCAAAATTTTGTTTGAGATAAAGTTGGTTAGGTTATCTTTCAATCCATACTCCAATTACTTTGAGGACTTTCCATGGAAATCAGTATTCAGATTTGCTCAGAAGACACTTATTTCGTGACCATTTAGACATATTAAAAAGACAGCTTTATTTCTAAGAATATTCAGTCTTTGCATTCATGAAAAATGCTACATGAAATGAGGCCAGGAGGATTTAGACAAAGGATATAGGTCAGAGTCTGCCCTGTTCACTGCCTGCTTCTTCTAAATAACCCCGGCTGTCTCTTCTAGCTCATCCTTCAACTTTCCCACTCTTAAATCCATCATCTTTTAAGAGAACTACAGAAATGGGAAAGAGAATTCAAAAATATAATCCAACTTGATCTGCTGTAAAAAAAAAATATGATGGCTCAAAAGTCGAAAAGTTTTTAAAAACACTATACCTTAAACTTACACTAAGATTTTTAGGACACTATATAAACTTTATTCAAGAATGGGAGTGAATTTTTTTTTGCCTTTTTTTTTGGCAGGACAATTGGGGTTAAGTGACATGCCCAAGGTCACACAGCTAGCACATGTGTCAAGTGTCTGAGGCTGGATTTGAACTCAGGTCAGTAATTTAGGTTACTATATTTCATCAGCACAGGAAACATTTTAGAATTAAAAAGATTTAATTCTAATTAAAAAGAATCCCAGATTTCCATACAATGTAAAATAAAAAAATAATAAATCTATTTACAACTACTAAAAAGAAAAGTTTATCTGTGGCCATTTGCTGGATATATTAGGGGAGAGCATCAATGAGGTGAAATGAGTATTTCACAAATGGTAGATTTTTAAAATCACAAGCACAATACAAAAAGAAGCTGGCTAAAAATGCCATGTGACCCCACCATATCATACCATAACACTGAACAATCGGTTCTGTTAAAAAATAAATTGGAATGAGGATTAAACAGCTCTCTATTCCCATTGTTTAACATGAAAACAAGGCTTTGCGTATTGAATTTTCAAAGTAAAAATGAAGAGTGCTAATACCTCTTAAACGGTAATCATTTTATGAAACATTTCACATCATTGTTGTGTGCAAGTTATTAAAATACAATTAGAAGCAAGACATCTTATAGTAAATAAAAATAAATAGCACAATTATTAAAATAACAAATCTGTGGACCAAGTCAAGAAATCCTATAACAATAGGCAGAGAAACAGTTTAAATCAACATGATTTATTACAATGGAGGCAGGAATTTTATGGAAAGCATTACTTTGAGTGTGCTATAAACATTCTATGTTGACTGACATGATAACATTCCAGATTTATCCTTCACAGCAGTATTAACTTTATGAACAAATATTCCGATATAACAAAAAAACATGGTGCCTGATTCTTGTCTTTTGGTTATCTAACAAATTTAAAGAATTAGAAGGAAAGGAAAGCAGTTAATTAGGAAAAAAAATTTGGAGCAAATTTTTCTGATAAAGGTTTGATATTGAAGCTTTATAGGGAACTCTTACAAATATATAGTAATAAGAGCCATTTCCCAATGAGTAAATGGTCCAAGGATGTTAAAAAGCAGTTCACAATTGAAATCTAAACTATCAAAAACCATATTAAAGAAAACCACTTCAAATCACTAAAGAGATACGCAAATTAAAATAACTCTGATGTTCCATCTTATGTCTAACTGGTTAACAAAGACAACAATAAGTCAAAAATATTTGCCAAAGCCAACATGGAAACCAATTTGGAACTCTTCTTTGATAGTCGTTAAACAAAGAATGTTTATTCTTTGACCCAACAATACCTGTACTAGGCATATACTCCAAACAGATAAAAAAAGATGAGGAAAGAACATCTCAGAAGATATTTATAGCACTTTATATATTTATAGTACTTTGTTTTTTCAAAAGACCTAAAAACTAAACAGATGCCTATAATTTGAGGAATTGCTGAATAAATGATGGTCCAATGATGGAACATTATATTATGGCACTATGAAAAATTACATAAGACCCTTAATTCAGGAGAAACCTGGAAAGCATTGCAGTAACTTATACTTAATAAAGCAGAAATCAGAACTATTTATACAATAACATTGTAAGTAAGTGACTAAGACTTAATAATTCTGGTCAATGCCATAACTTTTAACAACTCCAAAAACCTGGCAATGAAGCATACTGGAACATAATGAGTGATACATTTTCAGGCACAAATGAAAATACAAAATTTTTCTTTGATTATGTTAATATGTTAGGGCTGCTAGGTTATCTGGTGGGTAAACTGTTGGGTCTGAAGTCAGAAGACTCATCTTCCCAAGTTCAAATCTAGTCTCAGACACTAACTGTATGACCCTGGGGCAAGTCATTTAACCCTGGTTGTCTCAGTTTTCTCATCTTTAAAATGAACTGAGGAAAATGGCAAACCACTCTAAGACCTTTTCCAAGCAAACCCCACAGGGGGTCAGAAAGAGTGATATACAACTGAAACTAAACATATAATTTTGTTATAAGGGCAGAATTTTATGGAGGAGCATAAGTGAGGAATATGTGGGAAATAGACTAGTGAAGCAAAAGAACAAGAAATTAAAGAGCAGCAATGAAAACACTAAAAATATAAACAGACGATCAAAAAGAGATAGATAAGTTTAAATTGAATATGTTATTTTAAAAAACAAGCTATTTGTAACCGATTCAGTTTTGTATACGATTGTTATCTTCCTGGCTTTCTTTGTAATATAGCAATATTCATATTCAGTAATGATTTTCTAATTGGTAGGAAAACAGATTTTTAAGCCTTGATCTTTCTGTAGGGATTTCTATAGAAAATGTGAACATAAAGGCAGGCATGGAGCGAAATATGCTTCAATCTGCCCTCGAAGTTCATTGGTTCTCTCTCTAGAGGTGGCTAGCATTTTTCACTATACGTCTTTTGGAATTCTCCTAGATCACTGATTCGGTCACAATGGATAATACTTATAATGAATAAAAAAAATGCACAGGATTAGAAAGAAAAATAAATTGTATTGAATTTCCTATGAAAAAATAAACTTTTTCCAAAAACAATTTTTCATGGTCCCCGGGTGAAAGGCCCTTCTGCTAAAGTTATGATGCCACCTATGCTATAGCGCCCTTTCCACAAGAAAGAATCTGTTGAAAGACTATTATATGCTACATAGTGCGCTAGGGTCCTGGGGCACTAAGCTCAAATGCAATAAGTCCCGGTGCTCAATGACCATAGACATTGATCAGTCACAAACCCATTAGAGTGAGGGTCCTTCCTTCCCACCCATTTAAGAGATGCAGTCTAGGCAGGGAAGCTTCGCCCATATCCCAGGGAGGATGAACAGCCACTGGTTGGGGAGGGGGGAAGGGGCACAGAAAGATCTCTTGATCCCACTCACAACCACCCCCCTGCGAGGTGGTTAAAAAAAGCAAAGAAAAAACTGGGCCCCAAGTGGTGTACGAACCCCACTCCTGCATGCACAGCGCCGCTACCTTCGGGTCCACACGTGGCACCTCCCAAGATCCGGCCTCCCCTGCTACTGCTCCATACCCGAACATCCTTGGACCCCAAACGGAAGAGGAAGGTCCCAGAAGCCGCTTTAATGGGGAAAGGGAGGAGAATAGGGGAGAGTGCCAGCCAATCAGAATCCGCACCAGTCCCGATTGGCCCTGGGGCACAGGGAGAGGTGGCCTTCCCATGGAAAAGGCCAGAAGAGGGGTGGGGTTGGTTTGAGAAAAGGGGTGGGGCTGGGTTGAGAAAATACATGATAAAATTTATGGAAGAAAAACAGTGCAATTTATTCAAGGTTTTCCACATACACACAATGAAAACAAAGCTGAATTTAAAATAACAGAATTATCTCTTTTGATGGACTTGAACCTTCTAAATGTAACAGGATAGGGACAGAGAAGAGGTAAATTTCTGAAATTGGCTCCCATCAAGATTATTCTACTGGGCTCAACCTTAGTTTAAATCTGGCCCCAAACCATCTTGGTCAGGTCACTTAGCCTCTGCTGGCGTAATGTTTCTCAACTTGTAAAATAAGGAAAGTAATAGCTCGTAACCTGTAAGGTGTTGTGCGTCTATAAAGTACTTAAGGTAGAGACGACACTGAATAAATGCCAGGGGAAAGGGAGAAGCACCATTTTTTTTTAAGTAGATGTGTAATAAATATGTGATGAATTGCATTTAAATGATTTGCTGTGAATTTCTGGGGCCTTCCAACTCTGAAGTTCTTTGATTCCAGTTGTGATTGTCTTCCAGTCGTTTTCAGAAACATCTGACTGCTCATGACCCCACTTGGGGTTTTCTTATCAAAAATTGTTGGAGCAGTTTGCCATTACCTTCTCCAGCTCATTTTACAAATAAGGAAACTGAGGTAAACAGAGTTAAGTGTCTTGTCCAGGGTCCCACTAGGCAATATCTGAGGCTGAATTTGAATTCATGAAGATGAATCTTTCTGATTCCAAGCTCAGTGCTCTATCCCCTGTGCCAGATTTGGGACTAGGTTCATGGAGAATGAGAATTTTTTTCAAAATCACTTAACCATAATTTATAAATTAGTGACTGGAAAAAATGAATATAAAACAAGTTAGCCCCTGCCCTCCAGGACCTTACATTCAAATAAGGGAGATATTGTATGTGTGTGTATATACATATATATATACATATGTATGTATATATCATATAGGAAATTATTCAAAATAAATACACAAAAGTGAGGGGGAGGGTAAGAGTGCTAGTCTCTGGCCCATCAGAGACTTCTTGTAGAAGGTGACAGTTGAGTTGGGTCTTAAAGGAAACCAGTATTTCCAACAGTTGGAGGTTAAATCTGATGAGGAGGTGAGGTGTGTTTCAGGCATGGGGGATAGCAATTGCAAAGGAAAAGACAGGAGACACAGGTGTATGTCTGAAGACAAACAAGTAGGCCACTATGATTAGAATGTTGAGTAAGTTGAGGGAAAGGTGGGAAGGGGGCAGGTTTTAAAGAGCTTTAAATGGCAAACTGAATTTGGATAACAGACAGGAAAAAGTAGAGACTTGAGTGAGGAGGAACAAATTTCTTTTTCTTGGCTGTATTGTAATACAAGGAAAATTAGGAACCCCTGAGTAACCCCTAGCTACTGACAAGCCCCCCCAGAAAGAATGGACTCAGATATCTTTGGCATTTAGCAAACCACCTGGGACTCCATGACTCCACCAAGGAATCTCAATAGATAGGACCATCCCACTGAGAGATAACTTGACAGACCCTTCCTGGGAGATATCCCTGGGACTCCCTGACTCCACCAAGGAATGTAAATGAGATTATCCCACTAGTACTATAACGTGATTGAATCTTTTGATCAGCCAGGACCTTTGTTCCTCTTCCCCCCTACTCTGTACCCCCATATCCTATATAAGCCAAGCCATCACCCCAACACATTTGCCATTGATTTGTGGTGCCGTACCCCGATGGCCGCCGGCTAATAAATTCTCCACTTAAAACTTATACTCTGTGGTGTGTCTCGCTCGCTTCTGGTACAACATTTTGGAGGCCCCAGCGAGATGTGGCGGTATTTCGTGTTACCGCCCTGGAGACACACACAGAATTCCGGACCTCAACAGGGAGTCTCTGCCCCCGATCCACCTTCTCTCACTTCAGAGGGCCGGCTCCTGGGGATTTCTTTTCCTAGGACTCTGATGTGTAGTGATGGTCTCGGAGAATGGACTCTTTGCTGACCTGTCCCTTTTCGGCCTACGGAGAATTCTGGTTTTGTAGACCTCTAGAGGTAAGGTTTTCTGGTTTGGTTTCTGGTTTGGGGCTAGCCATTTGGGTCTCTGATACCATGCTAAACCCTGACGAGGCTGTGGTACAGAGCTAGGAGGGCTGGGACGCCACCCTTCCTATTGGGGTGTGGGAAGATTGGGGTGTTTTCCTTGAAGAGGGAACCTGGTTTATTTTCTTTCCTCTGAGGGGACCTGCTTAGCCCCAGTTAACTCATGCCATTGGTTATATGTTTTGTGTTGGGTGTGGGAAGATTGGGGTGTTTTCCTTGAAGAGGGAACCTGGTTTATTTTCTTCCCTCTGAGGGGACCTGCTTAGCCTCAGTTAACCCATGCTACCGGGTCTGTTTGGGTATGGGAAGATTGGGGGTGTTTTCCTTGAAGAGGAAACCTGGTTTATCTTCTTTCCTCTGAGGGGACCTGTTTAGCCTCCAATTAGCCCATGCTGTTGGTCTCTGTTTTGTGTTGGAGGTGTGAGAGAGATTGGGGGTCGTATCTTTGAGGGGGCCTGCTTAGCCTTCAGTTCGATCCACACCGTGAATTTTGTTGTGTTTTGAGTTCGTCTCTGTTCGCGTGTCTGTGTTAATTGTGAAATGTCTATGTTGTGTTGAAAAAAAAAAAAAAAGAAAAAAATCTGAAACATAGGCAGCCAGAGATATCAGGCTGCCACTAGGGAAACAGACTCCCTTCCTTGTGGCTCCCGTTTGGCCAGCGTGGAACTACGGGGAATGGGTTAAAATTTGGCAAATTCTGGGTTTTAAATTGTTAAAAAGTTTGGAAATTGGTTAGTTGAATTTGGGAAGAAAGAACTCCTGAAATTGTAAATCCATTCCAGGAGCTCACTCTTGCTGGAAACATCTCCTCCCAATGAATGCCTTCTGGCTAAAACCTCAGTTATAGTCTTCAGCGGGACTCTCGCATTTGTCTTAGTCCCGGATTCCCTTAGATTCAAGTACAAAAGAGGTTTTTGGGAGTGAGCAAGGGGTGAAGTTTACCTGAATTACAATCATTGAGATCTTTTCACTAGGGCTGCAGTAAAAGTTAGAGCAGTTAAATCAAACTCCTCTTCTCCCGGATCAGATTAGTAGAGAATGCAGGAGAACTGTAGGGAAAAACTTAAATCGCCCTCCCCACCGGGCAATGAGGAGAGGGATAGAAAGTCACAGACTGACAGTCAGTCCTGTGCCCCTGAGTACCTTTGTAGCCCGTCCTTGTGGTAAAGTTTAAAAGGTGAATTTGTGAAAGAGAGAGATAGAAAACCTGTATAAGGAATTTAGGGGGTTGTAGAATAGCAGCTTGAGATTACCTGTCTAGTCAGGAGTCCATGTTCTACTCTTGGCTGCCATGTGCTGCTCCTGGCCTCACCCTTCCCCCACCCTCCACATTGAAAGGTTATCAGAGCTGAAGCTAAAAGGAAACTTGTAAAGAAATAGGGTTGGTCAGTTAGTGCTTGGAAGGGTAGGCTCCTTGCCCTCAAGGGGCTGCCAGGCCCCACCTAGGGAGGAGCCCTTTAGAAAACTAAAAGGGATTTTTTCCTGCTCTTATCTTCCTTGGGAGTCCGAAAAAAATCTTTTTAGGCATTTTTGTATAAGATGAAGCTTGGAAAAAGTGGGTGCAAAAATTAAGTTTCTCTTTCTTTCATAAGTTCATTCATGGCCAGGCAAAAGTTCCTATACCTGGGCCAGAGGTAGTGGTGCTGAAGAATATACAGCTAAATAAAGTGTATTTGGGATGTTAATGTATTAATATATGTGATACATGTATTTATATATTAATACATTAATATATAATACCAAAAGTAATAAGACCAACAGTTCCTATATTGTATCTGGAAATGCAATAGATGTCATCTTAAAAATTATTGTTTCTGTATTTCTAAACTTGCATTGTGTTCCCAAAAAAATTCTCTTAGATTGTGAAATTTGAGAAGACCATTGTGTGGTAAGAAATGATATTATAGCAATTTTAATCTGATTTTGATATATGTGAATTGGGTTTTTAAAGGGATGTGATAAAATTTGGAACTGTTATATGTGGTTATAACAAGTAAATAATTAATAATACTGATATTTAACCATGAGAACAGACTTTCTGTGTGAAAAAGTTTTCTATTATGAGAATATATCTGGTGATTTAAAGTTATAGTTTCAAATAATGATATGAAAGATTCTCCGTGCAAGGAGATTTAGAAATGTGATCACCTAAATTGATAAAAGGGTTGTTTCAAGTTTTAAAATGCATAATTATGTTTAGGGCTCTGGTACATTTCTAAATTGTGTAATGTGACAAACAGATGTATCAGCAATATTAAAAAATGTGGTAATCTTTTACAATGCAGAGAGTATTGGGCCTTAGAAATTAAAATGTTACCACTAGTGGTTATGAATCAGATTTGATTTGCTTATCCAACTCAGTTATGATCACTAGATTGGTAATTAATTGGAATCTGTTTCAAGTTTTAGATACATGATAATTGCTTGTGGTGTACTTATTTCTAAGTTAGTTATTAGATACAAATTGGTTAACATCGCATTACCTGTGCTGTTAGAGAATAATTTCTCTTATAATCTGGATGTTGTTAGATTAAGAATCGTAGTTAATTAAGAAATTGAGGTTATTAACTGAAACAAGAACTTTTGAAACCATCTAGTCATGAATTCTTATCAATCTTGTGTGGTTTTCTGTGTAGAGGAATTCTTATTAAAAAAAAAAGCTTTTTTAATTCCTGGTAAACCTTATTATTGTGATAAGGCTAATTAATTATGTAATTTATAGAAATTGAGTGTCCTCCCATTATAACACTTTTTGATTAAGGAACTTTGTAATGTCTAGGAATTCTGTGCAATATTTGAGAATGAGGACATTTGGCACCAACTTAGTTAGTGAATTCCAGCATTTGAAGGTTGTTTTGCTTTAAGAAGGGAAAATACTTTTGAAAAAAAATGTTCTGTAAAATCTTTTTGTATAATTTTAGAAGGCCTGCTGAATTTCCACCTGTAAGCCAATTGGTTGCAGTTCAAACCTATTGTGAGTTCTCAGAGTTTCTGGGTGAGAACCTTATTAGAATTATTAGAATTAATGCTTATCTATAGAAGCCTTGAGAGGGAGGTTGAAGGCCCATTTGATGCCCTATTCAAGTTTTTTTGAGTAAGGAGGTTCCAAATGACCGTCTAAATTCCTTACTCCTCCCTGCCCTTGGTTTAGATAAGAAGAAAAGAATTTCACCTTAGCCCACCTGTCAGAAGGGAAGGAAAGGAGAGGGGCAGCAATAAGAGGATGGTAGGGGTCAAGAAGCCTCCAACCTGGCTTCTTTTAAAAAAACTGATAAGATTAGACTAAGACTTGAGATGGGTTTGGCCTGGTAGTTTAATTAGTGAAGTCTGCCAACTGATGGAGAAGAACCCACCCTTAGGGGGAGGTGAGATGGCAGATCTTTTTAATAAGTGTTCCTTTTTTTAGAATGAGTTATCACGAAAAACAAATCCCCTTTTTTTGTGTCTTTGTGGTTTAAGAAGCTGGAATGGGATTCCAGTATACACAGTTATGACAATGAAAGTACTAACTTATGAGTTGTTTTGTCTTATGGTTGAAATGTAAAGAAGACTTAGTACTAGGTTTGAAAGATTTGGAAAGGTGAATTAAAGTTGAGGGAAAATAGGAAAGGCAGATAAGAAAGTTTGGGGACAAATGGGAATTAGCTAAGCCTCTCTTGTCCCGAGAATGATAGTTTCAGATGGTCAAAGAAAGTTGGAGATGAGTGTGAGGAAGTATTTAGAAGATGGAAAAGTTATGTAGCTTGATTTGATAATTATTAGCTCAATAAAATTTGGGCAGTCTTATCTGAAGGATATTTATTTGCTATTTAAGATTTTTTGGGACTACAATTTAATATTGTCTTAAGCTCTGATTACAGGACTAGGTCACATGAAGCCAGTAATGGCATGGCAGGCGTTACAAGCTGAGAATTTTTTAGGTGGGTCTGCCTGGGAGCAGTCGTGAAGACGACCTTGGACACAGCCTAGGTAGGATCTTCCTGACTTATTTCCCAACTCTGCTATTTCCTTTCTGAAAAGGAAAGTCCCCACCTGGTTACACCTAAGCCCTGCTTTCAGCACCTGGTGACTATAAGATTGGCTATCAGATATGACTCATGCCTGGAATCAAACAGAGCTAAGGAAGTAAGTTTTTTCCTTCTGTTAAGATATTTGACATAGTCCCTTGTTTCTTTCATAGCAAATTTATATTAACAAGAAGTTTTGTAAGCACTATGCTAAATCTGTTAGGTAATAGATGAACATTGAAATATCTCTGAGTTATTATAATAGGATACAGGTATGAATAGCTTACAATTTTAACTTATGTTCATGACCAAATAAAACATTGAAATAATATAGGGATAACATCCTCCAAAAGGGAAAATGATTAGGCAAAGCAAATAAGGCAAAGATGTAATGTGATCAATGTCTAATAAAAGGAAGGCATAGTGAATTTTGAAAAAGGCAATTATGTACAGATGTGTATGATTGGCTCTAAAAATTTATCAATTCTGGAAATTCGAGCTGTTAAGTGTGTTTTGGTAATAAGATCTTAAATTTGGATGCTAATACAAGAAAATTGTATAAGATAATGGTACAAGTGAAAATATATCCCCTTTGTAAAGTATCTGTAAGTTATAGTAAGTTAAAATTGTCTGAGAATTTCTAGATCTGAACCAGAGAAGCAGAACTCTCTTTTACTATCAAGGGACCAGATAACTACAATCAGGCATCTGGGATTTTAAAATACTGCTTTAAATGAACATTGTGAGGAGTGGACATCTGGGCCTATAGAAGACCTTGCCCTGCGGTTCCAAGAGCCTGAGAGGGACAGCACCGGACGCGGATGGCTTTCTCACGGGATCCGGAACCAGAACCTGAGCAAAGACCTGCTTTTTTCCCTTCTGCGTCCTTGTGTTCCCAAGACTGCTTTTCCTGAACTTTTATTATGTTCCCTCTGCTTACTTACAATTAGTTTACAATTCCTGCCCGTCCCTGGGGATGTCCAAATACAGAAAAGGGAAAACATGACTCCACCTAGATAGGGATTTTAAAACTTCACCCTGTGGAAAATAGAGTTTTTTCCATACCTCTAATTGGTCTTTAGGCGAAACTTTCAGTTTGTCTTTGACCAAAAAGGGGGAAATGTGGGATGTTTTGGGAAATGTGGGATGTTTTATACCATTTTTAAAAAATTTCTGGAGTGCAGTACCTGGGGAGGCTCCTTGGACTCTCCTTGAGTCTTCCAGCTAGGTCTGGCCTTCCCCTGGGGCCAATGACCTAGCATTCCTTTTATTGTCACCCCTGCTTAGCGGTTTTTGGTTGGCCTCCTAATTTTCATTGCTGTGCCCCATCAGGTCGTTCCTTTTTCAAGGATTTGAAACCCCCCATGAAGAAAAAAAGTGGGGAATGTAATACAAGGGAAATTAGGAACCCCTGAGTAACCCCTAGCTACTGACGCCCCCTAGGATCCGGTGACTCCTTCCTGGAATGTCAATAGATAGGACCATCCCACTGAGAGATAACCTGGCAGATCCTGTCTAGCAGATATCCCTGAGACTCCTTGGTTCCTTCCTGGAATGTCAATAGATAGGACCATCCCACTGAGAGATAACTTGACGGACCCTTCCTGGGAGATATCCCTGGGACTCTGTGACTCCACCAAGGAATGTAAATGAGATTATCCCACTAGTATGATAACCTGACTGAATCTTTTGATCAGCCAGGACCTTTGTTCCTCTTCCCCCCTACTCTGTACCCCCATATCCTATATAAGCCAAGCCATCACCCCAACACATTTGCCATTGATTTGTGGTGCCGTACCCCGATGGCCGCCGGCTAATAAATTCTCCACTTAAAACTTATACTCTATGGTGTGTCTCGCTCGCTTCTGGTACAACACTTTTACACCTCAAAAATCAGCAAACACTTGCAAACACGGTTTGATTTATCGTTTTGTTCACTTTAGAAAGCATTAATAATGCAGATTGAACACTAGAGTGCGTGTGTGTGTCTGTGTTTTGGGAAGATGAGACATGTGGTTAAACATTTTCCCGCACATCTCTAGTTTACTCCCTAGTATGCGATGTCCTGTCACGGGTAAGAAGCTCAGCCTGGCGCTGGGCCGGAAGTCTATGGAGTAGTAAGATCCCCAACTTCCTGTTGAGTTTTCCAGGTTCCATTCTGTGGCTTCCAATGCCCCCAAAAAGTATGGAGTCTCATTTGCATATTTCCGTCATTCCACCAATGGGGCAAAAGCCGCTGACTCCTCTGCCTTCCGGGAGAGACCTGTCACCTGACAACTCTAAACATGGCGGCTCCGGCTTGGGCACCGTTCTCTGTGCCGGGAGTACGTGAGTGCCGTGTGCCCCACGGGAGTCGGTGGCACCCTCCTCGACCCCCCGAAAAGGGGCGGTCCCCGAACTCCCGCTCCCGGCTCAGACAGGATCCCTCCGGCCCTGTCACAGACCCAGGCTCCACATTCGCTGTCTTGACCGAACAGTCCAGATCACAGGGGCTGCCTGTCTCAGCCGTTTCCCCCCAGGGGAGTGGGAGGGGAGTGATTTTTCCTTGGGAGATTTGGAGCCTGGAAGGAGCAGTCATTTTCGGCCCGGGTGGAGAGAGGAGTTTGTGAATCCGCCTTGGGCAGTGATAATGGATGGTCCCTGCCATGGAGTTAGTCTCCTGTCTCCGTGCCTTTGTACAGGCTGTCCACGTGCCTTTTTAGAATGTTTCTCTTCCTGCAGCGCCAGTCTCCGATGCTACCTTCTCTGCGCAGCCTTCCCGCAGTCCCACCACTCTAATCTTTAGCTCACCTGACTCCCCTCAATTACAGTGTGTTTACTTAATTTGTGTATATTTGGATATCCTTCGGTAGATTCTTTATGTATTGCTTCCCTGGCAGGTAGCACGATGCCATGTACAAATTGGGAAGTTATATTGGAGAACCTTGTTTTCAAATGCTACCTTTCTTTGATGGAACTCGCAACTGCTCATTATTCTAAGTCCAGCTCCTTCTGTTGCTTTTCTGACTCTCCCTATTTCATTTTCCATTTCTAGGAGTGCTCCAAGAATGGAAAGATTGAGAGCAGTTTGTGCAGTATAGCTCACTTTCCTCTATCCCCTGTACACTGTGCTGGGAAAATGCATCCATTTGGAAAAGAGGAAGCTGCCTCGGTGTTGCAGCTCTTTGGATTTTTTTGTGAGTGCCTGAAACGTGGAGAATGGAAACTGGCACAGGCCGGTGTCCCTCAACTACACAGAGGACATGGGGATATCCCCAAGAAGGTGGAAGAGATCCTGCAGGCTCTGGTGGCTTGTCCCAGCCTGATGAGGTAACTACTCTTAAGTGTTCCATCACCAGCACTGCCCATTCACAACTTAATTAGTGTATCAATCTTTGCATATAGATGCCACTTAAGTTTAAGATAATTTAGTAGAGTGAAATTTCAGGTTTTGTTTAGATATTTTCCCACATTCAGTAACTAGAGGAGAAATTTCCTTTAATAGTGAATAGAGAGCTAACTTGGAACCCAGAAACACCTGAGTTCTAGTCCTGCCTCTGATACACACTTGGCTATGTGTCCCCGGGCAAGTCACTTAACTTGGACATCTCAAACTATATGTTACATAGACATTTTAAATTAAATATCCAAAACTGAACTTAATATCTTCCTCAGAAAACTCTCCCTTCTTCTTAACTGTATTCTTGTTGTCAAGGCAAGCACCATCATCCCAAGTCTCAAAGGCTCAAAAACTTTGGTGTCATCTTCAACTTCTCACTCTTACCAGCTTCCTCCCACCATATCCAATCAATGATCAGGTGCTGTCATTTCTACCCTCATAACATCTGTCATGTACAACTCTTTTTTTCCTCTGACACTGGCTCCACCATAGTATAGGCCTTCCCTCCAGTCTTTCCTTTCACTCAGCTGTCAAAGTGATCTTCCTAAAGTGCAGGTCTGACCATATCAAACCCCTATACTGAAAATTCTAGTGGCTCCCTGTTATCTCCAGGATCAAATACAAAATCTGGTTTGACTTTTAAAGAGCCTTTTCCTAGCTTTCCACTTTTCCTACATCTTTTTCCCCTCCAAGTACTTTTTGATCTGTGTAACTAGCCTCCTTCCTCTTCTTTACATGAGAAACCCCATCTCCTGACTCTCTGCATTTCACTAAATGTACCCCATGCCTGGAATTCTTTCCTTCCTCATTTTTACCTCCTGGCATCTTTCAGGTTCTCACCTCAAATCCTACCTTGTGCAAGAAGGTTTTCCTGGTCTTCCTTCGTACTAGCACTAGTGCCTTACTCCTTAGATTGTCTCCAATTTATCTCGCACAGATCCTGTTTGTATTTAGTTAGTTGAGTGTTGCTTTCTCCATTACATTGTGAGCCCCTTGAAGACAGAAACAGCTTTTGCCGTTCTTTGTATCTATAGTACTTAGCGCAATGCCTGGTAGGAATCTAATAAATGCTTATTAATTTGACATGACTTAATTTCTCAGTGGTCTAGGCAAAGTCTCTTACATTCTTAAGTTGCAGAGAAGGTGCTCACCTGCATTGGAGAGGGAATACCTGTTAATGGTTCTCAAAGTACGATCCAGGGACCACTTGGAGTCTTCTAGACCTTTTTAGATCAATCAGTAAATATTTATGAAGTGCCTGTTATGTTCCAGGCACTGTGTGCTAAGTGCTAGGGATACATCTTGAGGTTAAAGATAATCTTGTCCTTAAAGAGCTTACAATAATTATATGGTGGTGATAGCACACAAACACTTATGTGCAAAAAAGCTATCCTGTATGTTAAACCTGAAAATTTGGTTGAAGGAAACAACAGAGCTAGGTGATAGCAAAATCCATGTTGTTTATTATTTTCCCTTAAAACATAGCGAAGCTAGCTTACTTGTACGTACAAGGAGTCAGAGCGTAAACTCTGACTGCCGGAACAAAGCAATGAGAAAACTTATATACGTTATTTTAGCAGAGCTAGCAAGCCTGTATTACCTCATTTTTTATGACCCTCATGTATGTTTAACCATGATACAAGAAGAAGATTTTCCTTAATGGAATAGAGTTGTAAAGGATGTTGACAAAAGTCAGTTGAAACTACAGCCCAGTGTCTCTGTGTCTCATTACATTCCATAACATAGTATATACCCGTAGAATATTAAGTGTGGAAAACATTATACTATTTTATATCATTTCCAACCAGACCCAGAGCCTGAATTAATGAGTAACTGGATGAAGATCCAGGACCTGGGCTTCTTTGTTCTCTCTAAAAGTTTGCTCAGGCAATACCCATACCTCTGTCAACAAGGCCAGATCATTAAGGACATTACCCTAACCCCAAGAGAGATTACCTTGCTTAATATTCTACAGGTATATACTATGTTATGGAATGTAATAAGACACAGAGATGCTGGGCTGTAGTTTCAACTGACTTTTGTCAACATCCTTTACAACTCTATTCCATTAAGGAAAATCCTCTTCTTGTATCATGGTAAAACATACATGGGGGTCATAAAAATGAGGTCATACAGGCTTGCTAGCTCTGCTAAAATAACGTATATAAGTTTTCTCATTGCTTTGTTCAGGCAGCCAGAGTTTATGCTCTGACTCCTTGTACGTACAAATAAGCTAGCTCCGCTATGCTTTAAGGGAAAATAATAAACAACCTGGATTCTTCTGTCACCTAGCTCTGTTGTTTCCTTCAGCCAAATTTTCAGGTTTAACATAAGGTAATCTCTCTTGGGGTTAGGGTAATGTCCTTAATGATCTGGCCTTGTTGACAGAGGTAAGGGTATTGCCTGAGCAAACTTTTAGAGAGAACAAAGAAGCCCAGGTCCTGGATCTTCATCCAGTTACTCATTAATTCAGGCTCTGGGTCTGGTTGAAATTAGAAATGATATAAAATAGTATAATATTTTTCCACATATATTCAGGATAAATTTGAAATAATCAACGGAAGGAAGGTAGGAGAATTGAGGGAGATAGGAAAAGGTTTCCTGTAGAAGGTGAGATTTTTAGCTGAGACTTAAAGAAAGTCAGAGAAGCCAGGCATGGGACACAGCCAGTAAAAATGCCCAGTCGGGAGGTGGAAAGTCGTGTATAACGACAACAAGCAGGCCAGTGTCACTGGATCACAGAGCATGTAGAGGGAAGAAGTGTGTAAGGTGTATGAAGACTGTAAACATAAGTGGAGACCAACTTATGAAGGGCTTTGGACACAAAACAGGATTTTATATTTGATCCTGCAGGGGTAATATGGTCATACCTGTGTTTTACAAAGACCACTGTGACAGTGTAGTAGAAGATAGACTAGAGTTGGGAGAGACTCGTGTCAAAGAGACCAACCAGAGGACTATGACAGAAGTGAAAGAGTGAGGCACCTGTAACAAGATACTGTCAGTGGAGAAAAGAGGGCACATACAAGAGATATTTCCAAAGTAAAATGGATAGTCCTTGGCAACAGGGAGGCTCCACAAAGTTAAAACTATTTTCATTGTATTACTGAGACATTATATGGTGGGGTATAGGCTCTGGAAAACCCCTGGAACTCTCCTTCAATCTTCCAACTTGATCTGGGTTAGCCTGAGGCCATAAGCCTTGCATTGTCACTAAGCCCAACTCTTTTTGACCCTTAACCTAGCCTGGCCCTCCATTGTCAGTTACCTCCAGATTGCCTCTTCCCATGCTTGTTTCTATTCAAATATCTAAATCCAAATAAATTACCCTTAATAAACTAGCTTAGCCTTCCATTGTCTGTTATCTCCAGGTAGCCTTCAGTTACTTCCCACTCTTAATCCCATTCTCTTGGTTCCTGGAGTCTGACCTCTAGTCACCCCAATCTGATCAACATCCTCTTTAGACCCCTCCTCCCATCACCCCAGACTTCTTGGCCGTCCTGGATCCCTCCCACAGTCTTTCTGTATAGAAGATCCATCTTGCCTCCATGAAGGTGCTCAGATTCAATCTACCCCAGATTCAGTGTGCCCAGCTAGCATTACTGATACCTATGCTCAGGCTCCTTAAGAGTCTACATAGGGTGAATCTTTAATGAACTTAGTTTTACTTTGGCTGAAAGAAGGCTTGGGTTGAATTCATTCAGACAGGACCTAGCATGTAGGTATTTTGGGGTCCTGAGCACTCCTAAACTTCATCGTGTAGATATAAACTACATGAACAAGAACTTTTTAGGGAGTCCTCAATAATTTTTAAGAGTATAAAGAAGTACCAAGACAAAAAAGTTTAAGATCAGCTGCCTGCCTTATATCACTGAAAAATCATAAGTCTAAATTCTTTCCAAGACTCTCTTTTTATCAGGTATTTATTAATTTATAAGCAATAGCTTATGATGATGAGGGCCCAGTCTCTGGGAACCCCCTTGAATCTGGAATACAGTCTCTGGGAGCCCCCTTGAACCGTCCTTGAATCTTCCAATTAGATCTGGCCTTCCCCTAAGGCCACAAGCCTCACATTATCATTAGGCCCAAATCTCTACCTAGCCTCGCCCTTTGTTGTTCAGCTACTTCCCACCCTTAATCCCATTACCTCACCTTGCCCTCCTTGGACTTCCCCTCAAGACCCTCCCTAAACCCCTCCTCTAGTCACCCCAGACCACCCCTCAATCCCTCCTACAGTCTTTGTGTATATAATCTCCATCTTGCCTCCATGAAGGTGCTCAGATTCAATCTAATTCAGTAGGTTGAATCTGGCCCTCTTGTGGAAACAGGCGTCACAAAGGCGGGGGGGATTTCTTAAGACAGCCCGTTGTGGTGAATCCCTAATAAACTTTGTCTTTTCCCTTGGCTGAGAAGGCTTGAGTCGAATTCTTTCGGCAGGACCCGGTGCGTCAATATTTTGGGGTGTCGAGCACCTCTCAACCTTTTACTTCTTCATTTTATGGTGCGTTGGCCGGGAACGACTGCTAATCTCAAGTTTTTCTCCAGCCAAGACTGGAAGGTAAGCCTCTCCCTAACCCAAACCCCTTCTCGCTCTCCAAGCATTTTGGAAGAGCTTTTCGGGCCTGACTTCCCAGGTCCCAGTAGGTCAGACAGCTGCTCGCTGTCTTGGACTCAGCCTGACGCTCTCAGGTACTCGGTCCAGTGGTTTATGTTCAAGGCCATGGACCTGGGCACACCTTCTGAAGCATAGAGGACAAGGATGGTTCAAGGGGGCTCCCAGAGACTGTATTCCAGATTCAAGGGGTTTCCCAGAGACTGGGCCCTCATCAATGACATCATGTAAAACTTGGTACAGAGCCTGTCCAGGGAATTACCCCTGAGACAATCTTTGTCTTCTTTACAATAAGTCTCTTTGAGAGGGGATAGATAACAACATACTATTTTCTTTCATTCCTTCAAAAATATAAATCCCATATCCATATGGGGATGAAGATTTTGTTGCAGTTTAAGCAAAATAATGAAAGAGAATTCCATCTTGTATTCATAATATTGTTCCTGCTAACAACAGTTATTGCTAAAGACGCTGGATATATTATTCAATCTTTTGCTTTTTATATTCCACCTTTTGTACCTCAGTTTAACAGAGAAGCAAAACTTAATAGATTCCTTTCTTCTTTGGGTTTTAGATAAGCACTTTTCTTATAGTTTTTGTTCTAGGCTGTGCTGTTGGATTTGGGTTGCCAGCTACCAAAAGAAAAAAAGTCAGACTCCCATATCTTTTTCTTTTTATGCAAAGAAAAGGAGGAAAATGAGCTGAAGAAACAATATACCTCAAAATAAATGCATAATTTAAGGAAGCAAAAATTAATTTCAGTTCAACAAGCATTAAATTCCCACTTTTGGAAACACTGGGCTAGGTGCTAGGAAAATAAAGACAGTTCCTCTCCTTAAGAAATTTGGATTTGCAGATGAAAGGGGAGATTAAAGGGCCATTAGTTCAGTACTGCTGTACTGATTGAGTAACTATAATAGCTTGAATTTAATAGGTACTCCAAGCACTTCATTTTGCACAGTTCTACTTAGCAAATTTAATTTCTTCTAGAGATTTCTATAGCAAACCACCTCTAATGGTTCCTTACTAAGTACCTACAGATTTAAATCTTCTTTATCCTAAATTCTTCCCTCATCTACCCATCCTAACTTTAACTTGCTCATCTTGGTTTCTTGACCTCCCATTCAACCACAGCTTAGACCTCACCATCCTCAACAAGCTCCCCTACTTCCTCAAAATTTTAAAATTAACACTTTTCCCCCTTCTCCCTTAAATTCAGCCTGGACTGTCCCTAAAATTACTGTATTCTTTGAAACCATATCCCTTGGAGGCCACATTCTTTGTTCCTCATTGCCTCAGGGTATTTTTTCTAAGTATGTTCCCTCCCTTTTTCCATTTAGAAGCCTATGCAGTCCGTCTATACCTGCCTATCCTCATTCTCATTGCTGTCCTTTACTGATATCTAGGTGTTTCCTAGGTGGCACCTTGGGAAGTGTGAGGCCTAGAGTCAGGGAGACATCTTCCTGCGTTCAAATCTGGTTTCAGATACTCAGTAGCTGTGTGACCCTGGGAAAGTCACTTAACCCCATTTACCTCAGTTTCCTCATCTGTAAAATGAGCTGGAAAAGGAAATGGCAAACCACTCTGGTATCTTTGTGTCTTTGTCAAGAAAAACCTAAACAGGGTCACAAAGAGTTGGATGTAACTGAACAACAACAAGGTCATTGCTAACTTCTTCAGTTATTTTGCTAAAGTTGATGGTTCATCCTCTTTTATATGCCATCCTTTGTCATCATCCATGAAGACTCTGGTGTACATGTTGAAGGACCTGACCTCTTCACACAATTCATCACCACTCTCAATTCCCTCTATTCTGTTATTGACTTCCAAGCTCATTCTACTCAAGGACATCATCATACACTGCTCTCTCACAGCAGATGGATTTGACCTAATGACAATAAGGAGACAACATATTATAACTTGTGGGGTGCAGTTGAACGCTTTCATCAGCAAAAGAGAGAAAGGTTTAGCCTTCACCAAGAAGATCCAGGCCATCTTCTTGTTACTCAGCCCTCCTTCTTTCCTCAGAACTTCTCAGCATCGTCACCTACCATCTCTTTCTTTCTTCTGACCTTAGAAGAGGAGATTTTGTTAATCCTCCTACTCCATCCCATTGCCTCCTGCTCCCACCTTTTCTAGGACCTCACTTCTGCTGTCATTCCCTCTGTTTGATGTATCTTCAGTTTTCTCGCTACTAGTTCCTTCCTGTCTGCCAACAAACATACTTTAGTCTCTTCAATTCTAAAGAATTGTTCTTTTGACCACTCTGCCCCATTTGTTATATCACTCTCCTCTCCTTTGCTGCTAAAATTCTTGAAAAGAGTTGTTGATGCTATAGTATAGGACCTCATCATCAACTCCCCTGGACTATCACATTAACTTAACTTCCCACTCCTCTTTCCAACCCATCCTTCATTACCAAACCTAGGTCTGGTTAGGTCACTTCTCTGCTCAGAAATCTTTAACAGCTTCTTACTGCCCATCAACTAGAGTTCTTACCTCCTTGGTTGGCATTCAAGGCCTACCAGAATAAGGTGGGTGCTGAGGTATATCCCAGCATTGTCTCATATTACGACCTTCTGTATACTCTAGGCCTCAGGCAAACTTTCCCTTTCCAGAATATACCCATTTCCCTCCTACTGTCATGTTGTTCATGTTTTCCTCTGTTCCTGGAATGTCCTCCCTAGTCTTCCTCATCTTTTGAATTTCTCCTCTTTCTTGAAAAGCCTAACTCGTATTCTTCTACCTCCATGAAGTATTTGCTGATGCCCATCCCTCTTCCTGTCACATAGCACTTTGAACCACTTTGATGCACTTAACCATGTAGTATTTTGTATAACATGTATGTATATCTTATCCCTAGACTCTATAGGACCTACACTACGAAGGCAGGGATGATGTCTTATCTAAATGTTTTATCCACTCTCCTGCCTTGTACAATATCCTGTACATAATAAACATTTGTTGAATTTACTTAACCATGTAAAGTAGGTTCTTTCCATTTTTAAAATGAGGAAACTTAGATTCACTAAATTGTGAAACATTTGGCTAATATGTCAGTGCTAGCACTTAAAACGAAGTCTTATGACTCCCAAGACCAGTTCCAAGAAATTTAGATCCCAAGGTCACGCTGCAGAAAGGAAAAAAAGATAAATCTTGGGTGTTGCATGTATGCGGGGCTGGGGTTCTAGCAACTTACTGCTAATGCAGTACTTTGAGTCCTAATCTTTAGATGTTCAGACGTTACCTGAATTTCCCTCAAGGCTGTTCTCATTTTGGACTTCTTCATACCACCAGGATAAGCTTATCACCTTAAATCTTATCACCATGCTGTTCCTAAGTAAAAATTTCTAGACTTTTGGCTGCTTGTTGCTTGTTGAAATCATCTTGCCTTTTCAGGTTTGACAGAAATGGAGTCACAGAGAAGTCAAAATAAACTGTTGTGAAACCCTGAACAGCTCTATTTCTTCTTGCCTTTTCAGGTGTGGGCAGTACAACAGTCCCCAAAGATTGGCCTGGATTTGGCTTCTGACACTAGAAAAATGGCTAGAATGGAACCGGGTAAGGATCTTCTTTACAATTGAAATGAGCCTCTGAGGTGGAGATTGAGAATGAACTGTGAGTAGTGAAATCCTCTTGGTGGATTCTATGTTTTCTATGTTGGTGATTTCTTTTCATCTGAGATTTACCAAAATTTACTTAACAGTGCTTCTTTGAGTAGAGCTTCTTACAGGCTGTGTGAGTGTGGACAACTATTGAACACCAGTATGGATATGAAGGAGAAGAGAGAAAAAAGGTCGTAATATTAATAATAAAGTTAAACTACAATCAGTTGTTGATTATGTCATGGTAGTGGGCAAATATGTAAATAATTGAAGTTCGGAAATATTTTTAAAACCTCGTTGTAATACATATGGGTTAGGATGCAACTTCTCTCACACGCATGCACACGCACAGGCACGCACAGGCATGCATAATTAAGCGAATATTAATCCTATTAAGGGTACAAATAGGGTTTTTAAAAGTTTAATTAGTAGAACATTTTTTTCTTTCCCTTTAGAAAGTTTACATACTAAATCAGTCAAAACATTTCTTAGCATTACTCTGAGGCAATATTGATTAATATTTGTTAGCTTTTACTTAAATTATGGTGTACATTGAAAGTTTTTTGTAAGCCTACATTTATGTACCAAGTCTTCTCATCAGACCATTCCTTTCTTCATTCCAAATTGCTTTTTATTCTGTTTTTATTGTCACCAGAGACCATATCTTTTCAGCAGAGATGCCAAAAAGCAACCAAGATGGTCAACTTAAATTGACCTCTTACTCTTTGCCATCTTTCTGGGGAAAGTACTAATGCACAACATAATGACCAAAATCAAGCCAGAAAAGGGAGATACGAGAAACAGAGTGCCTGCATGAGCAGGGATTATAGTTTATTTTTAGACTTATGGAAGGAGTTTGAAATAAAATGTTTAACAGTTTCTGAAGAGGAAAAGTTTATTGTTCCCACTTAGGGAATCTTTGTGTCTTAAACATTGAATTTCTTGAACCAGGTGAACTTTCACCTCTCATTTGCTTGCTTTATGAATGCTCACTCAACTGGATCAGTTTTCTTGCACCAGGGGATTTCATTATCCAGTCACCCTGCCCAGTCCTTTTCCTTCGTTTTCACTGCACAGGCTGAACATAACTTTTGTCTTGGTTTTTCCAAGATTAAAATAAATAGTTTTGCCCCTTAAAACCACAGTAACTCTGTTTTTTAAAACAACTTCAAAGATGTGATGAGTCCTCTGGGAGCTGATTAAACTTACCCTAAAACCCACATGGAACCTACAGCATTAACCTCTGACTTTCCTTCTCAAGGTGCTTCAAAACCAGACAAAAAAGTCTTGCTTTCTTTTAAACTGCTTGCTGTGGTTCCTTTTCTAAACCTCCTAACTTCTGCTAAAAGTTTCCTTTTTGATTTTCGGATTAGTGTGTAACCTTCTTCTCCTTTTCTTTGTTCCATTTTTGCTTTTCTCCCTTTCGTTTTGTTGTGATTTTTCTAGGTATTATTTTCAGGGTGGATCTTGTACTTAAGATGGTTGGCATCAGTGTTCTAGATAAAGTACATAAATTCTTGACTGTTGAAGAAAAATATGAATATGAAATCTGCTTATGAATCTGTGGATAATGACTGTCACATAATGAATAAAATCAGTGTTAGTCAGCTTGGCTTTAGAATTCTAAGTGGAAGCCCTAACCTGTTCCTTTCAAGTAAGAATATGGTGTCTGGGTAACTTAATTATTTCTCACAGACCCAGGCATCTATACAAGCCTCTATCTTCCTACATGAATCCTCTTCCTTCAACTATCATAGTCCTTTCCTGGTTTACTCCCTCCTGAAAAGACCTTGACACACAAATTAATGAAAATGTCATAACAATATAAGGAATTATCTCATCAAAAATATTAATGGAAACAATACATAAGTTTAGCAGATTTGCAGGACATAAAATCAGTCTGCCAATATCATCTGCATTCTTATTCACTAGTTATAAAGATCAAGAAAGGATAAAGCAGAAATCTCATTTATGATGAAAGGAAGCCCATCAAATATGTAGGAATTGACCTACCTAGAACACTTAAGATCCCTGTATAAGGGCTATAAAACTAGAGTGACCAAAATAGAGGAGGACCTAAATAATTGGAGAGACATTTGGTATTAATAAAATGGGCCAAATTAATATAGTAAAAATTACAAATTGCCCATATAAAAAGTTTGAAAAACTGGAATAGTTATCTCTTTTGTAAAAAGAAGGTATATATTTTTCTGTGCCACAAATAGAAGGGATCATTAGGGACAAATCTATATGCTTGACTACATTAGAATAGTGAAAGATAATACATTAGGGGAAATATTTATAGCAAATGGAAGATGATTGCATATGAAACTGCAAATCTGTTACGCACAACTTGCTATTACTTTCAAATATACAACAAAATTATCACATAAGTTTCTTTTTTTTTCTTCCATCTCCCCCTCCCACCCTAGAGATGGGTACCGTTAGGCACATGTACCTGTATATATGCGTATATATGTAATTATTCTATGCATACTTCTATTTATCAGTTCTTTGTCCATTAGATTTTTAAGTAACCTTCCTGGCCCACAGTTCTCTTTCCTTCAGGTTCCTACAACACTCATTTAGCCCTTACATGTGTCCTTACGTTGTCACCTTTTTAAATGTGTTTATGCTTTGTCCAGCAACTTCTCAACTACATCATCAACACCTTAAGGAGAGGGGCCATATTTTATCCTTCTTCATAACCCCTGTGGTGCCCAAAACAGCATCCTCAAGTGTAGAAGTATCACACTTAGTGCAAGCAGATTAAAATGTAATGGGCATGTGTTCAACAAAATAAGCAAAATATAGTAAAACATAAATGTTAGTTTGTGATTTTCTAAGTCAATACACAGCCACAGGGATGTATTTCTCTTTGAGCTTCATACCACTGCTCAAGTACTCAATAAATATCTCAGTGTATGTGGCTGATAAAGGCAGCAGACACTTGTGGAAAGCCCCAAGGTGTTTTCATCACAACATTGCACCTCTGTTTTTCTATACTAGTTCTCTTCATGTACAGACATCTGAACACTGGGTTGAGAATCAAAAGATTTTTGTTTTAGCCCCAGTTCTGATGCTTGCTAGCTGTGGGACTGTAACATCTCTCCAAGCATCAGTTTCCTCATCTGAAATATAGGGATAATCCTCTATTGTCTCACAGGATTTTTATGGAGAAAGTACTTTGTAAACTTCAAGAAGCAACATAAATATGAGCTGCTATCATTATCTAGTCCCAATTCTTACTCAGCACATGGCCTCGGGTAAATCACTTAAGACCTCTAAGCCTCAGTTTTTCATCTTTCAAAAGTGAATATAAATAAACATGCTTTACATAGTTAGTAACTACGCAACAAATGATGGTTTCCAAAAGCATTTTGAAATTTGTAAAGGACTCTTTTGTAAATGTGAATTCCTGTTATCTGAACCTGGCTCTACCCCTTGGTAACCATGTGACCTTGAGCAGATTACTTACTCTAATGTTCTGATACCATTATAAACAGGAATCCTAAATTCTTGACTTTGTCACTCACTGACTTTCAGACCTGGTACAATTTTTTTATATCTCAGGTTTCTCATTTGTAAAACAAGAATGATCATTTTCATTTCTATAAAGATAACAGATAAGATCAGGAAAATATCCTAAACTCCTATTCCTTAAAAGTAAGCTGGTGGTCTCTTCTCAAGCTTTTGCCTGGCCACTGTAATATAAAGCCTTCCAGGAATAAAAAAGTGTCTCTAATCGCAGCCCTTTGCCTAATCTGGGTTACAAATCCAAATAACAGGATTTAATCCACCTTATAAGAGAAAACCCCTTATGAACTATCTTTTATGCCTCAAAACTCTGAAGGAGTTAAATTTTCTGATCAAGCCCTGTCCAAAAATGATTTCTCAATTTTATCAAGAGGTGAATATCATAGAGATGGTAGCCCAGAGGAAATTCCAAGCCTAAGTTGGTTTCTTAGACCTCCAGTCAGAGTACTCCTGAGTCAGACCTCAGATCTCTCTTTTGTGGCCTGGCTTTTGTCATGCAGCACTCAAAAACCTTACCACATTGGGACTTAGCAAGGTTACAATATTCAGAGGTACAGTGTACTTAGTAGATTTCCAGCTTTTCATCTTTGAGCTGGTCTTAAGAATCTTAGATTACTTTTCCTCTGTAGTACCCAGAAAACTTTGCTCTGAATGGGACCAAAAAAGTTGATTGCATGCCACGAAGCAATGACTATGACATTTCTTAGCATATAATACATGATATTTGTCTCAAAAAAAAGATAGCCAACACAGCCAAATTAGAATTTCTAGGCTAATGACATATTGATATGGCCTGGCCCACTTAGCTGTATTCAAGCTCTAACTTTAATTCTCACTTTTCATCTGACCTTTCAGAGTCTCCTTTGCATGATCTCCAAGCTTAAAGGAGAGAAGCTTCCCACAGAGTGATCCCTTGGAATTTATGCCTCCTGAAAAACCGCCAGGTAGGCGGGAGTGGGTACCAGATGAGATAGAAATCACCTGTATGATATGTAGAAGTGAACGTTTCACCATGGTAAGCAGCTGCCTGCTTCATTTCTTACTAAGTGAGAGGCAGCCTCAGCTCAAAACGAAGGAATCTATGTTCTAGTCCCAAGTGTGTTACTAACAAGCACTTCCTTGTCTGTAAAAATGGGGGTGATAAAACTTATCTACCTCACCCTTTGCCCATAGGGATGAAACAAGGTTTCATAGGTAAAAGTGCTTTAATAAAGTATTATTATTGAGAAATATAGGTTATTTGATTGGTTTTATTGATCTGGTTGGCACAGTGCCTGGCACATAGTAGTAGCACTTAGTAAGTGCTGATTGATTGTTTAATTGAAAGCCATTGTTAAAAAGATGTGTGGGTATCTCTTCTTTCCCACTGTGTTGTGCCCACCAGAAGGTAGAACTAGTTTTCATGATCAGCCCAACATTGCAGAATCTTCAACGAACTTTGAAGTTTCTCCCTTCAGATGAAAGAGAGGCTCCTCTAGGGCAGGGATGTCAGATTGCATGTATTTGCTTTAGCACCAAGACTACCATGTCCTCTGAGTACATAATATGAAAAAACTGGAGAAAAGAAGGGAGGGAAGGGGACTCCATTGATAGAACTATTTATTAATTTATTGAGAAAAACATTTATTAATCTACCCATCTCCCCTTTCCTTTCCCCTCCTCTCTGTTTCTTAGTTTAACTGCCATCGCTGTACCAGGCTGGTGTGCAGCTCTTGCTCCACTAAGAAAATGGTTGTAGAGGGCAGCAAAGAGAACCCAGCTCGGGTATGTGACCAGTGCTACAAGAAACAGTGAGTAGAGGTTATGGCAGCAAGGGCTCTGCTCGTTCCCCTAAGCCTTCAGGTCCCCAAAAGCCCTGCTTCTCTGACATCAGCACTCCTCAAACAAACACTTAGTGACTTCTTAAGTGAAGTGTTGGTGGACTCGTAGCAGGACAAGCTATCTGTGGGTAGGGCTAATCCTTTCCAGCCAAGATGAGAAGAAATATGTGTTCAGGGTCCCTGTCATGGATTCCTCAGTGGCAGGGATTTATTTCTTCATTCTGACCCCAAGAGTCTGTTTAGTGTCTGCACTTAGTGAAGCAACTAACTCCTTATCCACTTGAAGCAGTCTCTGCTTCTTGGATCATACCTCCTAGCTCATAGATGCTTAACTAAAGTTTGCTAAATTGAATGAAATGTTTTCTATCCCAGTTGGGCACTACTTACCATGTAAAATCCAATTAGATAATATATGAAAGTCATTTTGTAAACCTTATTTATATGCAAACATTAGCTTTTTCAATTATTGTAACCTTACCTGTGCCAACAACCATGCCTGGTGACCCATAGATCATCAAACATGCCAGTCACACTTTCCTAATAAATCTTCCATTTGCCCTCATACTTCAAAAAACCATAAGAACCTCCAGAGTTCTATATTCATAGTAGCATTGATTAAGTCCACATCTCTGGTTTTAGTTCTGTGTTGAAATAGGTGCCTAATTCCCTTCAACAGTCAGAGAGACAATACATAAACGGGAAAGAGCTTTGAGTCTAGAGTCAGATCATAGGTTCAAATCCTGTCTCTAATATTTATTATCTGTATGATGTTGGGCAAGCCAACTTCCCTAGGCCTCAGTTTTCTCATCTATAAAATGAGAGTTGGACTAGATGGCCTCTGAGGTACCTCCTAGGTTAAGATCTGTAATCCTATGATCCTTTGAACTATGAGACATGTGATGGGCAATTTGTTTTTCTGTTTCTATTTCCAGTTTGCCAGAGGAGAGTATAGGACATTCAGAAGGTGAGCCTGAAAGATACTCTGATATTCTTATATTGGTTTTTAATCTCATGTTCCCTGTATGTCAGAGCTTATTGCAATGAAGACCCCAACTACTGCTTTCAGTCATTTACTTAATGCCAAAGCTCTCTCCATTTGCATCTGTTTCTTAACTCAGTAGGTCATTCCTAGGGTATTTAATTACTACCACCTTTACCTGGAAAGAGAACCCCTTCTTAGTTCTGTAGTACACAGAACAGATGAGCTAAAAACCTACCCAAATTCCTATTTGAGGTTGTACAATTTTATGTACCACTCTTAAGTTCCCACAAATCAAAGGTATAGCTATGGGGGAACAAATATTTATGCATCTTTCATTCTGAGCAGATGCAGAGAACTGAATTCCTTATTATTTACCACTGTCTATGAAGCATCACAGTTCTGTGTTCTACATTGTAGATCTTTTCCCAGGTATATCTGTCTCACAAGAGATGCTACTCCCTTCAGAGTTCTCCCTAAGGGAAAGAGAAAGAGGCCATTACCATAATCAAATGTCTGCACTATTACCTACTGTCAGGACTGACCACCATTGACTTCTATGGCACCCTAACTGATGAATGAATGAATGGCATTTCTATCCTCAGCCTCAGAGAGTCCCTCAAGTGAGAGCCCCCCATACTTGGCTGTGGTGTGAGTCCCCAAAGCAGCTCAGCTGGAGTGGATTTTAGATCTGAATGAGGAAGAAGATAATCTAGTCCGGAGTGAGTTTTATCGTGAACAGGTGTATGTGACTGCTGGCCATGCACCCACCAGTGCCCTAGAGGAGAACCTGAGATCAGCTACAGAGAGTTTTACACAGTGGGCCTTGGATCCCCTAGATTTATTTTCAATCCACTGTTGCTTTACAAAAGGATTTTTTCCCAAGTTCCTTCTCCTCTATTTCAGTTGGCCCATTCATAAAATGGAAATAAGTCCTCTCTCCTGGGAGTACTTGAAAACTGTTTCCATTGGACACTGCTTTCTTCCTTTTTCCCTGGCTAGACCCCCAGTGTCTCCTTGTGCATTGCCATCCTGAACCTGCACCGTGACAGCATTGTGTGCAGCCATCAGTTGATTGATCACTGCTGCCGACTGTCTTGGGGCCTGACCAACCCCGAGGTGGATGCTGGACTGCTCACAGATATCATGAAGCAGCTGCTCTTCAGTGCCAAGATAATGTTTGTTAA
This sequence comes from Trichosurus vulpecula, assembly GCF_011100635.1. Classification (NCBI taxonomy): domain Eukaryota; kingdom Metazoa; phylum Chordata; class Mammalia; order Diprotodontia; family Phalangeridae; genus Trichosurus; species Trichosurus vulpecula. The sequence goes on from NC_050581.1 coordinate 15,214,402, forward strand.
AGCTGGCCAGAGCCAAGACTCAGCACTGTGTGACAGGTAGCCTTGTCCTGTGGGTTAGGAGGGTTTCCTTCTACATCTTCCACTCCCAGTTATCCAAACACCCCCAACTTCAAAAAGATAGGGTTGGACAGGAATTCAGCCCACTCTAATTGATTCATGTTAATGAGTTAATTGCTAAATCCTATGTGATTTCACTTCATTCTGTTTTAATATCAGTATCTATATTCCCATACTGAGTTCCTGGGGAAAAAATCAGTATCAATGAGACTAGAATCAGAAGAAAATACAAACCTTGATTTTGGAATTTGATCAGCATTCAGTATTTAATGCGTTCTGGTGCCAAGGAAAATTCACTAAGTCTGGTCTTTTGCTGAAAGCTAAGACCAAGTGACATTGGAGTCTTCTAGGTAGGTATGGTAAACAATGAATTATGTCATTTTGTGGATGGAGTGCCGGCATCAAATGTGTCAAGCTCTAGACCTACTTTTGTCACAGACAGTAAACCTGCTCCATACCTTAAATTACAAAGGCAGTGTGGTGTGGTAGAAAGAGTACTGCTCTTGTATTTAGGAGAAACTTGAGTTCAAGTTCCACTTGGCTGACCAGCCAAATGACTGTGGGCAAGTCACTTGACCTCCCTATGCCTCAGTTTACTCATCTGTAAAATGGAGGTAATAACACCTGTGGCACCTACCTCACATAGTTATTGTGAGGATCAAGGGATCTCTATAAAGGGCTTTGTAAACTTTCAGTTACTTTATAAACATCAGCAATTGTTAGAATCCCCACATACAAGCTAAAAGCAAACCAGAAACTAATTTTACAGCTCTATACACTTGGCCCAGAGCACTGGGTTGTGGATTCAGTACTAGAGATACATGGAGACTTAAAACCATCTACCAGTGACTATACGTAGTTGAAATGTGGTCCAGGATGGAAAATAGAGAATGTCTTTCTTCAGATAAGATGCTCACCATTGACTTAGTACTTTTAACTCACTTTATGGTCTTGGGCAAGTCATTTGGGCCTCAGTTTCCTCATCTTTTAAATAAGGGGGTTGGACAAGGTAATCGTTTAAGATCCATTCTGGTGTGAAAATACTATGAATTTTTGAAGAGATAGCTATTGCTTCTTCTCTAGAACAAACCATAACAACCTTTTTCTCACTTAATAAAAATATGTGAAGGACTGGTGATTATGTGCTCATATGCTTTGTGCTCATATATAGCCCCTTTTATCCAGGCAAGAGTATTACAGTATAGCCTCACAGTAGCTCAGAATCCCCTTCCATGGAAATCAATGAGCAAATAAGATCATATACTAATACAGGCTATAATCTACTGCCAGGAATCATAGGGTTCACTCACCTAGAGTCAGGAGTCAAGGACTCCACTGGCAGAATGGATCAGAAAGGACAGTCCAATAGTGTCAGACAGAGCAGGATTGACCTTTGGGCTCTCTGCTTTCTTACCAAGTTGAAACAATCGCTGTCTGTCAGGGTTGGAGCCCAAGAGAAAACTTGTAGGCTTGAATATATGCCTGCTAAGGCAACCAAACATAGGGGCCCATGAAAGAACTTCAGTTGAGCCAGGCAGGAGGTGAGAATCTAAATAAAGGGGTAGGGAGACTCTGAAAAGAACAATTAGGAAATCAGTGGTGTTTTCATCTGGGTACTAGTGTGAAATAGAATCTAAGCTGATAATGATTCAAGTGATGGCATCACTGAACAAACTGGCCAACACAGAGCACACAGACCCCACCTTCTACACGAAGCCTTTCCCAGTCCTCCTTAATGTTAGTACCTTCCCTCTAAGATGATCTTCACCTTGCCCTATATATATCTTGTTTGCACAGAGCTGTTTTCAGGTTGTCTCACCCTTTAGACTGTGAGCTTTTTGAGGAAGAGACTGTCTTTTGCTTTTCTCTGAATCCCTTTTGCTTAGCATAGTGCCTGTCATAGTAGATGCTTAATAAATGCTAGATGACAGAGTGAGCTAAAAAGGAATCTAGAGCAGGTAGTCCTGAGACTACCTGCTACAAAGGCTTTGCTTCATGCTCCTAGTGACCATAGCAGAAAATTAAAGCAGGAGTTCAAGCAACAGTTACTCTAGTGGGAGTTCTGTGTAGATTCATTTCCATGCCCCTTTCTTCCTAATAGCTACATCAGCAAGGTGGATGTACTGAATATTTTAGTTGCTCCTGTCTATCGACATGTACCATCTCTGGATCAGATCCTACAGTCAGATGCAGTAACGAGACTAAGGAACCAACTTTTGGAAGCTGAATACTATCAGCTGGGTGTTGAGATAAGAGAGGAACACAAACTGCATCTGACTCGTGAGAATGAATTGCGTTTTGCTAGTCTCAAAAATCACTCTTGTCAGCATTTCATAGGAGTAGGGAAGTATCCTGAGCAGAGCCAATGGCCAAGTTAGAGTGGTGGAATATATTTTTTAGTTTAGACTTATCTATGGGTAAAATTGTCAGTGTCACAACAAACCAGAACCAAAATCACAACCCAAAACCAATGAGGATTTACTGAGTTCACCAGCAAGGGAGCTTCACCTACACAATTAAAAATTCCCCAAAGGAACAAAATATCAAAGCTTATATAGGTTTCAATTTAGGCAGGAGGTGAATTGGTTATAAGGTACCTTAGGATTGGACAGGGCTATTGCTGAGCTAGTAACAGAAAAGACTGTTCTTCAGGTTAGCTATCTCTTGTAACCCCACCCTAATAGGCCTCTCATTGCTACAGTAGTAAGGAAGGTCACAGACAGGATAGGACAAGGTCAGGGACAAGATACAGCCATAGACAAAATGGAGTTACTTTAGCTTTCTTGGCTACCTAGTGTCCCCTTTGAGACTAAATAGTCTTGCTTTTTTTTTTTTTAACAATTCCCAAGTTGATATTAGTTCAGATAAGCAGCTTACAGAATGGGTAGCATACAGAAAACTAATAAAAACAAGCAATATTACAATAGGATGAATAACAAAATCCATTATCACTGAAATTTTAAGGGTATCAAGTCCCTTGGCTGTGTCCATGATCTCTAGGTGTCTGGATGGTTTGTGGAAATAGCTCTTTGACCACCAGGTCACTTACAGAAATTCTCTGGGCAATGCTTCTAATGCCCAGTAGTGGTAAGTCTTGGCATAATTTACAAAATCTAATCAAATTGGCCTTTCATGTGGAGAAAACCAGACCTTATAAAGATAACCTTATAAACAATAGAACTATAGGAAGAGCAACCAAGTAGGCAACACAATAAAGGGCTTTGTACTTGTATCACATTATAGCACTTTAGAGGTACTAAGGTACTGCAACAAGATTCATGATACAAAAAAATATAGTTTTACCTGCTATGGTAAGAGAGATTTCCTATGAAAGGAAGAAGCAGGGACCTGGTTGTAACACCCTCAAGCTTAAGGGCACAGAATGACTTAACATAGATATAACAGGATAATGCATCCTTAGTTCCACTTGATTTCAGGTAAGACTTTTTGGAATAGCCAATTACATAGCAAAGTTCTACATTATTCACAAAGTATCATAGCCAGGCTCAGGATTAACCAGGTGGAAAACATTCCTGTTCAAAAAGGAAATAACACAATGAGGAAACTGAGTCAAGAGCATCCTACCTTAGCCTAGTGTAGTCAGAGTGGCCTGTGTTTTCTTTGAATGACAGCTTACCTCATGGAGCCTCGCTGGACACTGGGGCTTGCTCTTCCGGGGCAGAAAGCCCAGCGACCATGCCAGGAATCAGAGAACTTCCTGTGTGATGAGTCATGGGGCTGGCTGAGGGGAGGTGTTAGCTCCAGAACCTGGTCTACACTAGAGGGAGGGGCCAAGTCAAGAAGCAGTCGGCCCTGGTCATTCAGGCGGCGCTTGATGATGTCAAAAACTCTATAAGAGGGGAGAGGACAGCTTGAAGACTCTCTTTCCTTTTCCGGTTGGTGTGGGAGCAACGGAGCGTGACTCTGGGCCAGCCCTTGCTCTCGGGCCGAGCTCAGATGTTCATAACTATGAATTGTATTGGATCTGTCTGTTGATATTTGTAACTTGTTTGTATTTTGGTTTTGAGGTTCGGGGTGCTGGTTTTGTTTTCCCCCAAACTAAATGAATGTTTTGAACCTCAGGGTGCTGACTTTTTTCCCCTGAAGTACGTGAGTGAATTTGTATTTGGTATATCTTTTGATGCTTGTCTCTGCTCTCCTGAACTAACTGAATGCTAACTGAGTGTTGGCGTTTTCCCCTGAATGTTGTCTGCATGCTAACTGAATGCTGGATTAAAGTAAGCTGGTCAGCCCCTTCACCATGCTTTCCTTGTTTAAGCAGATAAAAAGAACCTGTGCTTTCCCGGCGTCCCCGGCAGCCTCCTGGGTGCCAGCAGCCTCCTAAGTGCTGGCTGTGGTGGGGGGAGGATCTTACACCCCCACAGAAGCTGCTAGCTGGGTTGTTAAAACACCTAGTCAAAGTTGCCCCCTTAACTTTCTCAGACACCGGGTCTCAGATCACCCTCCCTTTGAGCAGCTTGTGGAATTTCCCTTGAATGACTTAGTGATAATTCACACCTTTACATCTAAATTCAAAACTTGGAACAATATCAAATTACAGTCCCAAAAGATTTTACTTCAAATAGTAATCTTCACTGATCATAACCTAGGACTAGATAGTTATTATTTCTCATGTTGTTGCAATAACAGTTAACAATAAAGGATTTACCAGGCTTTTCAAAAAAATCATTCAACATCCTTTTTTTTCCTTGATTTTAAACTCATCTGGGTATAAAAATATATCATTGGAAATTAAGAAAATAATCACGTTCTGGAATTCCACATAGATAGCAAATAGTTCACTCAAAATCCAGGAAATACTGACTATTTATTATAAGTCTCTAAAGCCTAGACTATCAGATATCCATCTGTTAAGGTATTGTATATTATTAATCTGTCAGGCAAAAATAAATCTTTAAAACTGGAGTTTGTTAAAACTAAGTTGGCTCAAGATGTAACATACATAGGTGTGTGTATACACATACGTAAATACATACACATACATATATATTTCAGGTATAATTTCATGATTCCCATAGTCACAAATTATATAAATCACTTCTATACTATAAGCAAGCTTATAAATGCAAGTGGTGGATGTGATGGAAGTACCATTTTCTCAGAAAGTCAGTTCATTTTTTTAGAATTTCACAATATTAACAAGTTCTTTCACAGGACTGATAAGATTTCAGGACCTTGTCCAAGCAGATGATCCCAAGAAACCTGGCAAGTTTACAGATAAGGAGATTTTACAAGGTTGTTTTCTTTTTCCTTTTCCCACAAAGTAAATAATTATTATTCTTCCTTTTAAAAATATTCCCAATTAAAAACTTGATAGGTTTTGACATTATGATAATAACCTCTAGTAACTTAATAATTTCACAGTTTCCAGATCAAAAAGAGTTAGATTTTCCAATGATACAATTGCATCATTTTCTTAACAGCATTTCTTGTGCAATGGTTTCCCAAATTTCACAGTCTAAGAAAATTTAGAAATGCAGTAATAAAATCCACACTATTGTGTATTTAAAACATGAAACAAAGCATATTACCAATCAGATGATATCTATTCAGTTGAATACATTTCCAAATTATCTTATATAGAAAGTCACTTTGTTTTATCACTTTGGGCATTCTATGCTGATTATATTCAAGACCAGTATAGAGTAATTTTGTTTCAATTACACCTTTAACAAAACTTGTACTCTCAAAACATATTGTTTTAATTGCAAATATTAAGTATCTTTTCCATTAAGGTCTGTTTTACTTATAAAGAGTCAAAGATCACAATTGTCATAACCGGAGAAAACATCCCATTTAAAATAAGACCAAAAGAAATTAAATCACATCTGGATCCATAGTTACCAATGGTATCATACAGAATCTCAATTTTCCCAATGACCATTTTACTAGTAGCACTTCCTAGGTCCCACTACATTCAGTTAGTCTAGTGCCAAAGACTTAAAGTGACAGTCTTGTATTCTCAGCCCACTCTGCTAGGGTTAATGAGGATCTTATAGTCCTTACATAACAACTAAAATATACCTTTACAATGGTCCTTCAAGGACAGAATTTTGGTACAGTATCTTCAAGTAATTCCATATTGTTACTTGTTGCTAAATTTTCCATATCCTAAAAATGTCCTTATCTCAATGAAATCAAACCTCTCTTTCCAAAACTACAAACCTTTGTCTTTCAAACCCTCCATTCACAGTGCAAATTCCAGCTTTCTTTAATTTTCTGTACATTTTTTTTCCTCATCTCTACTTGCTTAAACTTCCTTCCTTCCTTTCTTTTTATATCCTTCCAGTGGACTTTGATTACAGCCCTTCAAAACTGCCCCTTTCTTATTTCTTTCATATTCTGAACTAACACTTATATAATTCTGCTTAATTGCTCTAATCTTTATTTGCCAGTCATATCCCAGACTATCTGTAGAACTTTATTTCATTGGATTTCTCCAAGTTTTTAGCACAAGTTTTATTACACAATGCCAATTAATTGCAATAGTATTACCTTTCTGGGTTTTTAAGAGTGCATAGTGTGTTCCAATTTCTTTTAGATGACTTTAATTCTAGTTTACCTGTATAATTGCATTCCCTTATATCCTTCACAGTATAAAATACAGTTGTAACACAAAACATTTTCCCAAATTAAGTTTTACTCACCTTGAAGTTGCTTTCTTATTTAAACAAGTTTTTCTCTTTTCATAGTCAAAAATATCTAATAATGGGTGCTTCTTAAGTACCAGATAAATTTAAACCACAAACTCATTTTTTTTTCTTCACTTTGAAACTTCACTTTCAAATTAGCTTCAGTTCCCATTTTTTCCCCTTTCTCTGTAATCAATGAAATAACCTTCCTTCCTTGCACTGAGACAATAAATCTCACTCTCCAGAGAAAGACTGATAAATGGTCTAGGTATTATTTCCATGTTACTTTCGCAGAGTTTTATTTTTATTTTTCCTTAAATTCTGTAGAGTGGTACCCCAAAACTTGCCTAGATATTTCAGCATTTATAAAAAATATTCATACCACAATTTGGAAATTCACAGGATAGAACTTACATTTAGTCACAAATGTAGTCTCTAATTAGTTTACAATGCCATACATTTCTGCAGACTGGGAAAAGATTCTCTTCTCTCTTGTCTGTATTGTCTCGTCTGCCTCACCAACTTGACCTGAGTTAGAAATGCAGAGACTTTCATTTAAAGGCTTAGGAAGTCCCACAGAAAAGTTTTCATTTTTTACATCCTTTTTCCTTTGGCTGATTAGAGCAATGGAAGGAATGAGTTGGATTTTACCAAGACACAAAACACAGACAATGATAACAACATACTTGACATTAAATACAAACACTTATATTGTAACAAAGACAAAACAGAAGTACTTTGAGGTGAAATCTTTTCCAGTTAATCCAGAGAATCCATTTTCTAACTGAGAACCAAACCAAACCACCAGTTTAATCAGAAAGGAGGAGGGTGAGGGGTGTTGCCATTTGTGGATCAGGGCACTATGGCCAATCCTCACCCACCTAACTGCAAATACTTACCAGATTCTCATCACCAACCCATAATGTCTATCCAAAGCAGAGGAGCTCAAGTCATTCCTGAGTTGTCACCCCTGGAATTCCACTAGTCTGTTTAGGAATCCTGCAGCCCGCCACCATGTACTGTGGGTAAAGTTGTTGATGCCTCAGCAAATTAGAACCAAACCCAGTACCACCAATTTAGGAACCAAGAAGGGTTTACTGAGTTTGCCAGCAAAGGAGTCCCAGCCACACAGGCAGACGCTTCCCAAAGGAACAAAAGGACAAAGTTTATATTGGCTTAGATTTAGGTAGGAGGCAAGTTGGGTATGGGGTGCCTTAGGATTGGATAGGACCTATTGCTGGACTAGCGATAGGAATGGCTCTTCTTCAGGTTAGCTATATCTTGTAACCCCACCCTAGCAGGACTGTCTTTACCATTTTAGTGGTATGGCTGTATATGGGGATAGGGTGGGGGGAGGAGGTTGCCATACCAGCCGGATCAGGAACAAGATAGAGGAATTGTAGACACAATGGAGTTGCTTTGGCTTTCTTGGATACCTACACCTCAGATAAAAACTGGACTGGATCTCACTGGTGCATGGCATTCCTGGGGTATGGCCTGCCTCAAAGCTGGGAACCTGATGGCAACACGTGAGAAGTTCAGTCAATGTCTCAAGTCACCCCTTGATCTCAATCAGCTAACTCATGGCTCAAGGCTGGTACAGAATGTAATTGAGTACCTGGAGTCCACAGTATAGCCTGTCTTGTCAGTGGTAAGAGAACAGCAAGCAGTTCAAAAAAGGAAACATCATTGTGATATCATAGTTATAGGGGTCACCTTGATTTTCAACTCTCTCTAATCTCATGTTTAATTATGCATGTGTCATTCTTCTATTAAACTATAAATTCATAAGGACAAAGTCCAAGTTCCATCTAAACTTTGTATCTCTCCTAGTTACCACCACACAGTAAATTCTTAGTAAATATTATTTATTAAAAAGAATGCTTTTCCTGCTCTTCCTCTTCCTTATAGCAGGATGATGGTTATTTTGCCACTCTGAAGGAGCTAGAAGCTACTCTTAGAACTAAGAGCCTCTCTCTAGAAGTGATTTCAGAGGGGAAGTTCATGCACAATACCTACTACCAGGAGTGCCTCTTCTACTTACATCACTACAGCACCAACCTGGCCATAATCAGCTTCTACATGAGGCACAACTGCATGAGAGAAGCCCTTCAGCATCTCCGAAAGAAGGTGAGTGATCCAATGACAACTGGCAGCTTCTTACTTCATCCAACTACATCATCCACACACACACATATACATATATACATACATATACTGATACACACACATTTAAACATATACATATATACATACATACACACACATACACACATACATATATACATACATATACACACATACACACATCTATATATCTACATCTATCTGTCTATATATCTATATCTGTATTTCCTCTAACTACCCTAATGCTGATGAAGGTCTCTTGAGTTAGATATATATCATCTTTCCATGTAGGAATGTAAACAGTTCAACTTCGACTCTAATAATTTTATCTAGGGTTTTTATTACAACCTGCTGCAGCTAAAGCTAACAGATTGGTTGTTTGGTTACCACCTTGGAAATGATAATCCCTAAATCTTGTTGTACAAAAGGATTCTGACTAATATTTACGAATCTCATACAATCCACAGTGTCTACAGATACTCCTGCCGCCCCTTCATCACCGATTCGCACCATCCAAGATATTAACAATTCTCCCATTCTTTGGATGGAACCTACTCAAGATATCTGTGATTTCCTGCTGTGTGAAATCCTCCAGCATCTCTCTGAACACTGTGTTATCTTGGGTTTCTTGCCTCCTTCGCTGTATGGGGCATACTGCTATTTGAGGAGCCTGATCTGATACTGTATCGTTCTCTGGCTCCATAGCATGGTCGCACAAAGTAACATTTCGTGCCTCAGCTTCTGATATTGTATCATCCTTTCTAGACTCACTATCCCCGTCACCATGGTAACGAGACTGGCTGCTAGACTCGAACTGTGCTGAACTTAAATGCACTCTTGACCTCCTTGGCTCCCTCTGTCTTCTAGCCAAATAAACAGCAAACACATAGGATCCAAAATATTGAGTATTGGACTGTGAGGGAAGATGTCCCACCACCATTTCCAGGAATACCTGGTTCGGCAGGATATGATTTACATTGTTTAGAGGACTTCTGGTTGGATAGAAAAGAGGTAAGATAAATCTCTGCTGGGATATGCATGAGAATCCCTAAGAATCATCTTGGATGGATATTACCTAAGCAGCTCTCCTCTCTTTTCCTCCAACTATCACATAGATGCCTTCCGCTACTATCTCTTCCTTCACGTCTGTCTCACATGAAGAGACTTACTCCTTACCAAGGCTAACCTACTTTCCCTCTATCTACCACTCCATCCCATCTCCTCCAACAGATTACTCCCTCTCTGTCACTTACCTTCAGTCTTTCTCTGTCTACAGGCATCTTCCCAATGTCTACAAATGTGCTTGCTCCTTTTGAGGGTTACAAATGGTACTCAACTAAAATAGTATGAATATAACGTAACATTAAACAGTAAAATTTCAATTATCAGTGATTCAATTAGCATCTTAAAGATGGTTTCTTTCTATTCTTGAATACAATATCCATATTTTAATGATACTCACATACGTCTTAGAGGGAAGACATGGTAGCAAATGCCATCTGGCTTGAATGTATTTTCTCCTTATTTCCCAGCCCCACACAACTGAGGACAAAGTGTAGACATCAGGGTACCAAATGACATCAGAAAAGAGCAAAAGGACAGAGACTGTCTATGAAACCTGGGTCCAAACCAAGGTGTTGGCCTTCTGGAAAAACTCATTCTTCACATGACCTATGTGGAAAGAATAAGGAAGAATGTGGGCTAAAATACCATTAATGGGGCATCATTTTCTAGTCTCAAAACTCAACAAAACCATTGACGGTGAACCTACTATGCTTAGAAAAGAATTGATGTGAATTTCATCAAAGCATTACTTTCTAATGTCAATTCTGTGCTCAGAAAAATCTCGAGAGGGACACTGGCCAAAGAAAACCTCAATTTGCCTGTAAGGATTGAAGGGCCAAACATTTTAGTTTGTGCATGAATAAGAGAAGAAGCAAAATCATAAAGACATTGCTATCTGTGGACCAGGAAGAAAGAAGTTCTTAGGCTCAAAAGGCTTAAGGAATTGCTAAGTAGGTGATGAACGAAGACAGAGTTCAATGTTTCTTGTTTACTGGATTTTACATCAATTCTCTTTAGGAAAGAAACAAACACAGCACTTGGTCACCACCTCCTGCCTGCTCAGCACAGTGCTAGGCTCAGTGGAGAGGTGAGGAGACAGAGTGGAGATTAGGGGAACAGACATGCCTCGCCCCCAGGCCAATGCTGACTGAAATGGCCTCTCAGAACCAGATGAGCTTGCTGTCTTCCTCTCTTTGCCTTTTCCTCTCCCCTTTATTTCATTGTCTTCTCTGAATTAGAAGATGCTTTTTACAATAACATTTTGAACCAACACTTTTTAAATGACAGCTTTGATAACTTAAAATTTTACTAAGACTTTTGGAACACCTTGAATGGTTTCCTAAAGCTCCTAAAGGTTGAATGTTGAATGTTGAGGACTCAGAAGCTGGGCTTAAACCCAGGTACTTCAGCTCTCTGTCCACTACCCTCTGCTCCCTCACCTGCCTGGCACACAGTAAGCACTTAATAAATGCTTCTGGATTATTTTTTGTGTAAAACTGAGACACCTCCTGGTCCACATAAAGATTTATTAAGAGTTTTTTTATCCTTTTAGAAAGATATAAGGAATATCCCTGCTTCAGCATGTGCAGAAGAGCAAAAGGGAGATGGGAGGAGGAAAAGATGTTGATTTTACTTAGAAGTCTCATATGCAAAAGAGGTATACTTATAACCCACCCCTAGGTATGCATGAATTCCAGAAAAAAATCAAAAGTCCTACACTCAAAGAACCCTCATTTTTTATGTGTACATCTAAATAAATTTTAAGGCAAATGTGAATTAAGCTTGAGCCAGAGACGCCTCCAGGGGTGATCATGCTGCCTGAACCTTGGCCTGCCTGTCATACCATTTAAGGGTGGGGCACCACATGTGTTGCTACCCATGCTCCTGTTCTCTGTAGGGACCACCCCTCCATTTCCTTGGAAAAAAAAAGGGAAGAAGTCAGTCAAGGGAGAAACGACTGGCTTACTGCCATTTTTAACTCAATGGCCTATAGGCAACTCAATCTCAACATGTTCAAAACAGAATTCATTGTATTTTCCCCAAATCTATTCTCTTTGGACTTTTCCTCTCAAGGACACTCCATCTTCCCAGTCACCTGTTGCAGCCTCAAAGTCATCTTCTGATAGATGAGCTACTCTCACCTAATCTTACATGGAACCAAGACACCACCTTATTTCCCAATCATTGGCTTCAAACCACCCTGCTGCTCTTCCCCATTTCCAGCTTCCCTTTATGCAATCCCTTCCCCCACTGGAGAGTAAGCTCTGTGAGGGCAGACACTGTCTCCTCTTACTTGTTGGCATTTATGTTCTTAGTGCTTAGCAGAGCATCTGGTGAGGAGTAAGCAGATAATCATTGTACTCTCTTGTATAAACTCCTTCTCCCTCTCCTTCCTTCCTCTCTTTCTTTCCCCCACTCAATCTCATACTCCTCACTCTTCCTCAGCCCCCATATTCGATCAGTTGCCAATCCCTGTCATTACCACCTACACAACATCTCTGGCATCTTTGGCATTCTCTCCGCTCACACAACACTTTTCACCTAGGATACTGGAGTATCCTCTTATTGGGTCTCCCGGCCTCTAGTCTCTCCCGGCTCCAGTCCATCTTCCTCTCAGCTGCCAAAAGGATATTCCTAGAGCCCATGTCTGACTGTGTCCCTTCCCTGCCCAACAAGCTCCAGTGGCTACCTAATAATCTATGATCAAACACAAATGCTTTTGTCATTTAAAATGATTCATATCCTGGGTATGCCCTCCCTTTCTAGCCTTGTCCAATATTATTCCCCTTTGTGTACTCTATAATTGACCTTTTCCTGTATTTCATATGCCAAAAAAGAAAAATTCCCATTTAGAGGTCTTTGCAAAGGCTCTCCTCCATGCTTGGAATCCATTCCATCTTCACTTCTGACTCTCAAAGTCCCAAATTTCCTCAATGCTACCTTTTACATGAAGCTTTTTCTGACACTCTCCCTCCTAGTGATCGGATCTTTCCTACCTTGATCCTCCCCCCGCCACTCCACTCCATTACCTTGCATTTTGTTTATATTTTGGATATATTTGCCCATGTACCTACTGCATCCACCACTCAGATGTAAGCCCCTTGAGCACAGGGGCTGTTTCCTTTTTTGTCTTTGTATCACCAGCACCTCAGATAGGGCCTGACATATACTAATAATTTATCGTCTTTGACCAATTGCCATGGAGAAACATACTGGGGCATTTGGTTGATATCTAGTGGCTATACTGGATATTGAAGTCGATTTGTGTTTCCCTTCATCTCCTCACTCTCAGAACTAGAAAGGATTTCCAAGGCCACTATTCCAGACCAAATGAGAATCTCCTCAACAAGTGGTCAAATAGCTTTGGTTTGAAGACCTACAGTGATGGGAACCTTTCCACCACCTAGCAAGATAGCCCATTCTCCTTTGAGACAACTTACTAGCTAAGACACTTACTAGCTATGTGACCCTGGGCAAATCATTTAACCCTATTTGCCTTAGTTTCCTAATCTGTTAAATTAGCTAGAGAAAGAAATGGTAAACCACTCCAGTATCTTTGTCAAGAGAACCCTAAAAATGGTCAGGAAGAGTTGGATACAACTGAAAATGCCTAAACAACAACAACAGCCAGCTTTACAATGCAGTTTGAGGTCTGGAAGGATTATTACCCCTTTTCTCCTACCCCTTTTCATCTTTTCCCTTGATGCCTTTTTAAAAAAGTAATTGTGTTATTATTTTGCCAAGGTTTTAAAGTATGCCTTTGATCATTTGATCAGTATTCACTTAAAAGTATAAATTGACTTTGGTAGTATAGCTAGCATCTGACTAGTGTGAAACATGAATCTCATACAGCTGTATGTATTGGAATTTGCACTATTTGAAAGTATAATGATGTAAAATATGGTTAACTGGTTCCAGCCCAATGGAAATATACAGTGCAAATTCAAAAAATGTGACCACTTCAGGAGATTCTTTATTTGTACTAATCTGGACCTAAGGTGTATTGTTATTTCTATTAGATTGGTACAGCCCAGCCATGAGCATGGAATATTTCTCTAACTATGTAAGCTTGTTCTTTCTTTTTTTTTTTTTTTTTACAACTTGAGGGTCAAAATATTTTAATATTTATTATGATACATTGATTGTGGGTGCTTTTAGAAGGTAAGAATCCTAGTAATGATCTTGTGCTGTCAAGGTTAAAATTAGGTTCAAATATTATCAAATCATACATAATTAGAAGGTTTGTAATGCATTTAGGTAGAGTAATTTATGTAAAATGTATTATTGAGATGAGTTTAATAATCAATAGGGATATAAATAGTGAAATGGATAGAGTATGAATTATTTTATAAAAGCTCCAAGTTAATAATATTAACTTACTATGTATACATTTTTATGTATTTTAATATTTACAACCATTTTTATTGCTTGAGTATATTCTATACAAATGTTTTAATAAATGATTTATGGGTATTTAGTAATGCTCATAGTATTTAGTATTTTAGTAATGTTGTTGTCTTAAATTGTCAGTTTAATACTGTGGCCATTGTTGATCCTGGAGAAATTCTATGATTGTTTAAAATATTTGCTATTTAAACTGTAACCCACACTAAATGGTCTTTAAAACATTTTTATTTTAGGCAAGATGTAAAATATTTAAAATACGGGGGGCGGAGCCAAGATGGCAGCAGGAAAGCAGGGACTAGCATGAGCTCCCCACCGAGTCCCTCCAAAAACCTATAAAAAATGCCTCTGAACCAATTCTAGAACTGTAGAACCCACAAAACAGCAGAGGGAAGCAGGGATCCAGCCCAGGACAACCTGGATGGTCTCTGGGTGGGGTCTATCCCACATGGAGCTGTGAGCTGGGAGCAGAGCAGAGCCGAGCCCCGAGTGAGCGGCTCGGACCAACCAGACCAGGAGCTGGGCAGAGGGGGCCCTAGCGCCCTGAATCAGTGAGCTGCAGCAGTTACCAGACTTCTCAACCCACAAACACCAAAGACAGCAGAGAAGGTTAGTGGGAAAAGCTGTGGGAGTGGAAGGAGTTTGAGGTTCGGCCACCACCCCAGGGCAGCCAAGGTGGGGCAGCTACAGGTTGCTTCTGGCCCCAGGCCCACCTGGTGGGAGGAATTAAGTGGTGGATCAGAGCAGGAGTGCACAGCTTGCTGAAGATCTAAGCCCAGTCCAGGTTGGGGGTTCTTGGGGAAGGAGGAATGCTGGTGTGGCAGAGCTGGCGCATCCCCCCCAAACGTGGAACATAGAACTCTTTAGTCTACAAGCAGTCATACCCTGCTGAAAAACTCAAGGGTCAAGTTAGTTGGTTGGGAGTATGGCCAGGCAGCGAAAACACACCCAGATTCAGTTCAGACTTTGGATTCTTTCTTTGGTGACAAAGAAGACCAAAACATACAGCCTAAAGAAGTCAACAAAGTGCAAGAGCCTACACCAAAACCCTCCAAGAAAAACCTGAACTGGTCTCAGGCCATGGAAGAGCTCAAAAAGGATTTGGAAAAGCTAGTTAGAGAAGTAGAGGAAAAACTGGGAAGAGAAATGAGAAGGATGCGAGAAAACCATGAAAAACAAGTCAATGACTTGCTAAAGGAGACCCCAAAAAATACTGAAAAATACACCGAAGAAAACAACACCTTAAAAATAGACTAACTCAAATGGCAAAAGAGCTCCAAAAAGCAAATGAGGAGAAGAATGCCTTGAAAGGCAGAATTACCCAAATGGAAAAGGAGGTCCAACGGACCACTGAAGAAAATACTACCTAAAAAATTAGATTGGAGCAAGTGGAAGCTAGTGACTTTATGAGAAATCAAGATATTATAAAACAGAACCAAAGGAATGAAAAAGTGGAAGACAATGTGAAATATCTCATTGGAAAAACCACTGACCTGGAAAATAGATCCAGGAGAGATCATTTAAAAATTATTGGACTACCTGAAAGCCATGACCAAAAAAAGAGCTTAGATATCATCGTTCAAGAAATTATCAAGGAGAACTACCCTGATATTCTAGAGCCACAGGGCAAAATAGAAATTGAAAGAATCCACTGATTGCCTCCTCAAACAGATCCCAAAAAGAAATCTCCTAGGAATATTGTTGCCAAATTCCAGAACTCCCAGGTCAAGGAGAAAATACTGCAAGCAGCCAGAAAGAAACAATTTGAGTATTGTGGAAACATAATCAGAATAACTCAAGATCTGGCAGCTTCTACATTAAGAGATCGAAGGGCTTGGAATACGATATTCCAGAGGTCAATGGAGCTAGGATTAAAACCTAGAATCACCTACCCAGGCAAACTGAGTATCATGCTCCAAGGCAAAATATGGCTTTTCAATAAAATAGAGGACTTTCAAGCTTTCTCAGTGAAAAGACCAGAGCTGAATAGAAAATTTGACTTTCAAACACAAGAATCAAGAGAAGCATGAAAAGGTAAACAAGAAAGAGAAATCATAAGGGACTTACTAAAATTGAACTGTTTTGTTTACATTCCTACATAGAAAGATGATGTGTATGATTCATGAGACCTCAATATCATAGTAGCTGAAAGCAATATGCATGTATATATGTTTATGTATATATATAAATGAATGTGCATGTATGTATTATGTATGTGTGTACACACATAGAGAGAGAGAGAGAGAGAGAGAGAGAGAGAGAGAGAGCGGGCACAGGGTGAGTTGAAGATGAAGGGAAGATATCTAAAAGAAATAAAATCAAATTAAGGGATGAGAGAGGAATATATTGAGAGAGGGAGATAGGGAGAGATAGAATGGGGTGGATTATCTCTCATAAAGGTGGCAAGAGGAAGCAGTTCTGTGGGAGGAGGGGAGAGGGCAGGTGAGGGGGGAATGAGTGAATCTTGCTCTCATCAAATTTGGCCTGAGGAGGGAATACCATACATACTCAATTGGGTATCTTACCCCACAGGAAAGAAGAGGGAAGAAGATTAAAAAAAAGGGGGGGATGATGGAGGGGAGGGCAGATGGGGGTGGAGGTAATCAAAAACAAACACTTTGGAAAGGGGACAGGGTCAAGGGAGAAAATTCAATAAAGGGGGATGGGTTGGGAAGGAGCAAAATATAGTTAGTCTTTCACAACATGAGTATTGTGGAAGGGTTATACATAATGATACACATGTGGCCTATGTTGAATTGCTTGACTTCTTAGGGAGGGTGGGTGGGAAGGGAAGAGGGGAGAGAATTTGGAACTCAAAGTTTTAAAAACAGATGTTCAAAAACAACAAAAAAACAGTTTTTGCATGCAACTAGAAAATAAGATACACAGGCAATGGGGCATAGAAATTTATCTTGCCCTACAAGAAAGGAAGGGAAAAGGGGATGGGAGGGGAGTGGGGTGACAGAGGGGAGCGCTGACTGGGGAACAGGGCAACCAGAATATATGTCATCTTGGAATGTGGGGAAGGGTAGAAATGGGGAGAAAATTTGTAATTCAAACTCTTGTGAAAATCAATGCTGAAAACTAAATATGTTAAATAAATTTATTTTAAAAAAAAGATTTAAAATACTATTCTTCCCTTGCTTCTCATGACTGCTTTTGGGGGTTTGCTGAAGGTTCCACTGGGGGTGATAATGGAGAAGAAAAAAACTACATCTCAAAACCCTGGACCCTTATGTCAAACAGTACTGTGGCCTAGGGCTTGACACTTAGCAAGACTTAATCAAAGGCACTTGATTACTTTAGCATTCTAAGAGAGAAAATAGTAAAAAGAAAAAAAGTTCCACCTTAATTACCATAACAGTGCATGTCCCCAACTTTCCCCTAAAGCAGGAACTGACAAGGACTTTTGATTTGTATCAATCTTTATAGTCATTTGATTAGTCCAAATTACAGCTAATTTGTAATTATTTGCCATGCTGATCAGCTGCTATGCTAGTCCATTCAGTAACCATGTTCAAAGAGAGAGGTCATCAAAATCATTCCAAAATGGAAATTCACTCCCATCCACTATAATCAGCTGGACATCTGAATGTTCCAAAAGAAAGTCTGGGAGGAGTCAGTAGCTCCTGATGGTTGTGACAATGAAAATAATAAATATGAGAGAGTATGCTTTCTAGGGAGAAGTTCTCCAAAGCTTTTTGGTACTCTTCTTCCAAGTGTGATCCTGCAATAAGGGAAAGATGCTGAACACAGGCTGTGGCAAGATCTACCTCTCTGTCAACCATAAAACTTCCTTCTGTATCAAGGGATAGGGCTTCACCTGCTACTCCTCCTAAACATTCTGGAATCTGTACATCTAATGCCAATTGCATGCATAGCTGTTTTTCCAACATCTGGTACCCCACAAATCTCTGTTGTTTTCTTTAGGGGTAGTCCACCTCTGATAATATTATCTAGCCCTTGCTCAAGAAGTTCCAATGCTATACATTTCTTGCCTGATGTGGACCCAGAGGCGTATTTCAATATATCCATGGGGCATTCCTGACTTATTATTTGCAGCGTTCCCAGAGACTCTTCTTTAGAGATTCCAACTTCTCTGCTGAGCTCCGAAGACTTCCACTCCAGGAACTCCTCAGTGTTCTAGAAGCTGGCACTCACCAGTTTTACTTTTAGGGCAGAGGCTAGTGGGTAGCTCACCAAGTCCCGCTGCATGGCAGCCCCAGGGAAGCTCCACACCAGGGTTGGTGGGAGCCACCACTCTTGTTTTTATTTCTTCAAGGATCATTTTGTAATTAAATCTATACAAGCCTTTTGTGTGCTTTGGTAGTTTGTTTCCCAGACACTTTATGCATCTTGAAGTTATCTAGAATGGGATTTCCCTGGACTGGCTTTCATAATTATTTAGAAATGCTATTAATATTTGACATTTATTTTGCAGCCTGCATCTTTGCTGAAGTATTAATGGTTTCTATTTGTAACTTTGCTAATCCTCTAGGCATTTCCAAGGAAACTATAATGTCATCAGTTCGCTGTTCTGCCTCAGCAGGAAATCATGGGTTCCTTTACTTCACATGTTAAGGGACCAGAAGCAGTCAGAATAGCTGTAAGCAAGATCTTTCCATTGAACGTCATCATGCCTTTCTAAAAGCAGGCTCTCGAGCCTCTCCCACATGTGCTGACAGCAGGCAGACCACACTGCACTAGCTCTTTGGAAGGAGTTACCACTGGCAGAGACCCCATTACACTAATATGGTAGAGTAAGAACAATTGCTTTAAAAATATATCTAGATCTCCCCAAATTGTTGTTGTTAAGTCATTTTTCAGCCATGTTCAACTCCCCATGACCCCATTTGGGGTTTTCTTGGCAGAGATACTGGAGTGGTTTGCCATTTCCTTCTACAGCATACATACATATATATGTGTGGGTATGTATGTATTCTATGTGTGTGGCAAGAGAGAGAGAGGAAGGCAAAGACAGAAACAGAAAAGTCAGAAGTGAATATATATGTATGTACACATATGTGTACATACATTTGTGTGTATATGTATATGTATGTGTATATGTATATACAAACGTGCTCCCTAACCAAAGACATGCTCTCTCATGAGTACATGCAGAGGCAGGGGAAAGACAGCTCCAGGTTAGACTGTATGTGTGACACAGGGGTCATTACTTCCAACTCCCAGTTACTGGAAGTTTTTTCTTCCCTTTTGTAGGGGCCTCACAAAGTTTCCTATAGGAATGCTATAGCTTTCTACTGGGATCTTTGTAGATTATTGAAGCTACTTTTCTCTAGACTGTCTACTTCATCTTCAGTATGGTTTCATATGCATTTCATAAGCTTTCAATGCAGATATGGTTTTATGGACAAATCTTCTCTGACCTTGCAATAGATTGAAAAGCCTTCCCTGGTCTATCAAGCATAAGGGTGGGAATAAGTCTCTCTCCCCGCATGAGCAATTCCCTTTTAGAGCCTTAGTTGAAGCTTCTCTATCATTAGGCTGTCTTGTCACTGGGATCCTGGATTCCATACCATCTTGCTGTTTTTATCCAACCTCCATGGGGTGTAATCAAGTCTTCGATCAGTTCCAATGTTTCCTAGGTTTGCATTTAGCTTAAATATTCGATCAATTCAACAGAGGTCTGGAGCTTGTATTGTTCATGTCTGAAAATGTTTCCTCCTTCTAGATAAACAGTCCATTACTTCTGTGGCAAGAGACAGGAAGCATGCCTTATCATCAGTCTTCTGGAGTTATAATTGATCATTGTAATACATATTTGTAATAGGTTTTATTTTTGTTGCCTTCCCATTGGGTAAGAGAAGAGATAGGAGAAGGGAGAGAATTTTGAATAGGAAAAAAAGAATACAAAGTCTCAGTGCTTTAAAAATAAATGAATAAAATGAAATGAAATACATTTAATAATCTAAATGAATCTAAAAATGCTATTTCCACTTTTTAATTTTTTCCTTTCACATGGTTTTTCCCTTTTGTTCTGAATTTTCTTTCACAACATGACTAATGTGAAAATTTATTTAATATTATCGTACATGTATAACCTATATCAAATTTCCTCTCATATTTTTGGGGGGCAGGGGAGGTAAGTAGGAATAAAAAAATTGGAACTCAAAATCTTATAAAAGTTGACATTGAAACTACTTTCAATTGGAAAATAATTAAAAGATTAAGTGCAAAAATAGATAAAATTATCATAATAAAATAATGTATCAGCAATACTAAACAAATATGCACAAATGGCAGAGCATCCACCTTTGTAAAGGAAAAGTTAAATGACTTACAGAAGGAGTAGTCAAAGTATACTAATGGGTGACCCCTGCTTTTCTTTCTTAGAGTTAGCACATTATAAATAAGAAAGAAGTTAAGCAGACAAAAAGAATCATAGAAAATGTGATAGACCTCTAGAGAAAACTAAATGGAAGTATAAAAGATTATAACTTTTTCTCAGTTGTACGTGGTGCCTTCAAAAAAAATCACCCTGAATTAGGGAGCATAAAGACCTCATAACCAAATGGATAAAAGCATAAATATTAAATGCACAAT
Source organism: Trichosurus vulpecula (assembly GCF_011100635.1). Lineage (NCBI taxonomy): Eukaryota > Metazoa > Chordata > Mammalia > Diprotodontia > Phalangeridae > Trichosurus > Trichosurus vulpecula. The sequence goes on from NC_050581.1 coordinate 15,235,272, forward strand.
TACAGGCCACATGTGATTAAAACTATATTCAATAAAGGGCATGGAAACAGATTAAAAACTAAGTAAAGGGGCAGCTAGGTGGTGCAGTGAGTACAGCACTGGCCCTGGAGTCAGGAGGACATGAGTTCAAATCCGGCCTCAGACACCTGACACATGTACTAGCTGTGTGACCTTGGGCAAGTCACTTAACACCAATTGCCCTGCCCAACAAAACCTAAGTAAAAACTAATCTAATCCTAAATAATAAATGGGTCAAAGAACGAATCATAGATAACAAATACATTATTAAAGAGAAACATTAAATACATTCATTAAAGGAGACAACATACTAAAAATAGTGGGATGCAACCCAAGCAGTACTTAGGGAAATTTTCTTTCCCTAAATGCTCACATTAACATTACAGGGAAAGAGCAGAACTAGGAATTTTGCATGCATTTTTTTTAAATCTAGAAAAAGAAGAAATTAAAAATCTCTAAATAAATATCAAAATGGAAATCCTGAAAATAAAACTTGAGAAGTTCATTTCATGAAAAAAGGGAACTATGAAATAGATAAACCATTGTTTATTTAATTAAAATAAAGAAAGAAGAAAACCAAATTATCAGTCTTGAAAATGAAAAGTGTGAATGCATAACCAATGAAGATTAAATTAAAGGAGGTACTGTGCACAATCATATGCCAGGTAAACTAAAAATCTCAATGAACTGGATGAATATTTATAAAAAAATATCAACTGCACATGTTAACAGAAGAGGACATAGAATACTTAAATAACCTTGTCTCAAAAAAAAAAAAAAAAGAAAGCAGTGTAGATGCATTCCCAAAGAAAAATTCTGAAGGACCAGATGAACTTAGTGAATTCTACCAAACATTAAAGAAAAAATTCAACCCAATATAATATAAGCTATTTTTTAAAATAGGTAAATGAGTCTGAGCCAAGTCATTTTACAGCAAAAATATAGTTTATACCTAAACATGGGGGAGCAAAAACTGAGAAAGAAAATTGTAGGCCAATTTCCTTAATTGCAATGAAATATTTCAAATAAAATCCTAGTAAGGAGATTAAAGCAATATATCACAAAGATCATACGCTATGACCAGTGAGATTCATATGAAGAATGCAAAGTTGTTTCAATGTCAGGAAAGCTATAAGCATAATTAACCATATCAATAACAAAAATCATATGATTATATCAATTGATGTAGAAAGAAATTTTTTGACAAAATACAACAAAATACAACATCCATTCCTAATAAAACACTAGAAAGCATAGGAATTTACAGAACCCTTATTAAAGTGATAAATAATATCTTTAGAAAAACAAGAGCATGTGTTATCTGTAAAAAGAATAAACTTAAAGCCTGCTGAATAGGATCAGGAGTGAAGCAAGGAGATCCATTATCACCACAATTATTCAATATTGTACTGGAAATCCTAGCTAAAGCAAGAAGACAAAAAATCAAGAAACTGGAAGAATAAAAATAGGCAACATGGAGATAAAACTACCCCTCTGTGCAGATGAGATCATGGTTTACTGAGAGCACCCCAGAGAATCAAATTTTTTAAAAAAGCTAGTGGAAATAATTAACAACTTTAGCAAAGTTGCAAGATACAAAACAAGCCCACGTAAATTATCAGAATTTCTGTATACTACCAACACAACCCATCAGGAAGAGATAGAAAGAGGAATTCCATTTAAAATAACTACAAATAATTTAAAATAATCGGGAGTCTCCCTGCCAGGACAAACACATGGGCTACATGAAAATAGTAACAAAACACTCTTCACACAAATACATTTAAAAAAAAACTGGAGAAATATCAATTGCTCATCAGTAAGCTGAGCCAATAAAACTAACAATTCTACCTCAACTTACTTATTATTGCCATACCAATTAGATTACAAATGCAGTATTTAATAGAACTAGAAAAAATGAATAAACAAATTCATCTGGGAAGAACCTAAGGTAAAGAATATGAAGGGAATCAATGAAAAAAAAATGGAGGAATGCAGTGAACCAATACTAGATTTTAAATTATAATGCAAAGCATTAATCATGAAAACAATCTGGTACTGTCTAAGATATAGTAGAGTGGATCAGTAGAATGGATTAGGTACACAATACACAGTAGGGAATTACCATAGTAATCTAGGAGTTAATAAACATATATCCAAGCTTTAACAGTAATAACTCACTATTTGCCAAAAATTGCTGGGAAAAATGGAAAGCAGTTTCACAGAACTAAGCACAGATCAACAGGTCACATTGTGTAAGAAGATAAGATCCAAATGGATACATGATTTTGACATAAATGATGATATCATTAGTATATCAGGGGACTGAGGAAATAATACCTGTCAGATGAATGGTTAAGGGAAGACTTTGTCACAAATCAAGAGATAGAGAGGATCATACAAAGGAAAATAGCTTGTGTTAATTACATGAAATTAAAAAGGTTTTGCACAAAAAATCTAATGCAGCCAAAATTAGAAAGAACACAGTTAGATGGGGAAAAAATGACAGCAAGTTTCTCAGATAAAGATTTTTTTTTTACATTTAACCTAATTTTATTCATTCTTGCTTTGGGATGGGGAATAGATCATTTGGTTAAAAACATACAGTAAAAACAAAATAAGTCTTACCATATACAACATTTAACCTACAATAATGATGTACCTTAATTACGTCCATGCACACAAGTCTAACATTACAATTTTTAAAAAAATAAACACAATCAAGACTTCTAGGAGCATTTTATAATAAAGTAATTCCTAACTTTTTCTTTGTAGAAAGATGAAGCACCTCCAAAATAAAAATTCCTATACACAGTGAGCACCTTACTTAAAATGAACACTTAAGTAAATTGAGTACGTTGACAGCCTCAGAACAAGCTGACATTACAATATTCAGCTATGTAGGCAACAAACCATAGTGCCAAATGGAAAAACTTTATTTTCAAATAAATTTCAAAAAACTAAGTTAACTTTCTGTAATTAAATACAGAAAATATACTGATTTGCTAAAATTAATAAAATGTGGCATATTAACACTTCACTAGAAAGAATGCATACCAGAACACTTATAAACAGTGAATGATTCTTATTAAGAAGTTACTATAGTAAGGCTGGCTAAATAGAAGGGCATATTGTGAAGCACTATGGGTGGTACATGTTTTGCCACATACTTCTGTTACCTTGAAGTAGATAACACATACATACCAATTTGGCATTCATTTTCAGTTGCTGCTGGTATCACGTGTTTTAAGAAATGTGTACAGCATGAAAAACTTGAAAATACTCATGAATGAAAAATGTTTTAGGAAAAAAATAAATATTTTCATGCAATTATGTACAGTCTCACTGTTTAAATTTCAAGGCAAGATTTTTTTTTCCTGTAAAACAGATAACCATTTTACTGAGAGAATGTTTTTACTTGGCTTAGTGCATTTCTTTTGTCTCCTCCTGCATTGCCTTATTTTGCTCTATTCTTTAATTTTGTGTGCAAATGACATGCCAGTGTAAAATGAAAACTATTTCTGTATAGAAAGTAATTCTGGATTTTAAAAACCAAGAATTAATGAAATCCATGCTAAAAGGACACCATCTGATTGAAGTAAAAAATGACTTATACTAGTAATAAAAAAGACAAAACACATTTCATGAATACAAAAAGAACTGTCTGCTGAGTGTTTTAGTTCAGATGTTTTGGAATGCTGCTGTATGTTTTATGGGGAATCTGGGGAGGAAGATTTCATAGCAGAAGATGTTAATGTGGCCTGTATTGATTTAAGTGGTGAACCAACTGGCCTATGAAACTGTGGAATGCCTATAGACTCAAGCAGCTTGTTAAAGAGGAACTCCCCACTATTGTTAAGAAAACCCTCCTCACTTTCTCTTTCCCCAAACTTGCCATCCTCTACTGGCTCAGTTTCTAGCATTTCATTATCTTCCTTCCTGCTAAAGAACTTGTCTAGGTAACTGGTATAAGTGTTTTCCTTCTCAATTTGTTCATCCTTTCTTACTTCACTACAAAACTGATCTATGAGAAAACATTCATCTCTACCACTTACAAACTGGCTATCCCAAGAAAATTGGTACAAAGCTTCTAACTGAGCCAAATTTGCCATTTCTTCTTCTTGTTTTTCCTGGCTTACTGACTTTGATATCAAACTTTTCAATTCTAGTTGGGACACTGAGCTATTCAAGTCATTTAATTTATCAACAACATCAGTAGACTCATGTGAACTAAGTTGAAGAGTTCCTGCAATAAAGGAATCAGTCAAATCCTTGATTCTTCTCCCTTTCTTTTTCAACCAGTTGCTGTGATGCTTCCTCAAGAGCTATTTGGGCTTTAACCAATCCATTCCTTTCACATTTTGACTTGCCTTTCTTATCAGATTTTTCTCTGCTTTGTTCTTTCCAATTAGAAAGATCTCTAATAAGTCTGGGTTCACTCTCTCCAAACTAAGTTATCTAGATATGATGATGACCTCATTTAGTAGTTACAAGTATGGCTGCATTCCAGATCACAATACTTATTTTCATGATGATCTGGATACTTCCAACAAGGCTCAGAAGAGAAATGGGTATCAAAGGCAGGATCCTTCAGATACTTTTCACGATCTCCATCCAAATATTTTCCAGGATCTTCTTGTACTTCCTTTTCATCGGTGACATCAGAAAGAGCCCTTGGGTCATGCTGAACTTCTTCAATATCAAAATTATTGTGTATAGGCCAGTCATGGTCTGAAAACTGACAATCATGGTACCTCTTCCAATTATAAATGTGACTATGAGTTTCATCGATGAGCAAAATATCAACTTCATCTTCAATGTGAAAAGGATGGCTTGAAATTGGTTCATCCATTGGAAAGGAATAAATGCTCATATAAGGATGGGACAGAGCTTCTTCTGCTGTCAATCAATCCATGGGACTAAATGTCAAAATTTGCTCCAAGAAGTCCAGTGCTTCATGACTAATTCCTGGAAGCAGCTGAATTAAGGGTTTGTGTGGCTCAGTCATATCATTTCTTATGTAAACTGGGATTACACTGAGAAGCTCCTGACAATCTTCCTCATGTACAACAGGAATAGATTCTAAAATCAGCTGCATCTGTTCAAGTTCATGTGCACCTGCAAAGAGAGTTTTCCCAGTCAGCATTTCTAGGGTGCCAGTAAGCACTATGTTAGTTTTGTTTCTTTTCCTCCTTTGTTTACTGTTTATTTGACTAGGAAGCTCTGGCAGCTGTTGGTTTATAGGAGATGTCTTTAGTTAGTGATCAGGTGGCTCCAGCTCACCACAATCACAATCAAAGCTACCATCCATCTTACTCTGTGACAGCTGGACTTCTCTGACTCATCAAGGCAGTGCAGGGCCCGCGAACAGCCCCTAAGGTTGGCTCCGGTCTCCAGCGGTGTTGGTGGCAGCGGCGTCTCCAAGACTCTGGCTTTGCCACAGTCGCCACCATGTAACCTAAAGATGTTATTTCTCAAATAGGTAAGGAACAGAATCAACTTGTAAAAATATCAGTCATTCCCCAATTGATACATGGCCAAAGAATATGAACAGGCAGTTTTCAGAAGAAGAAATCAAAGCTATTGATAATCACTTTAAAATGATCTAAATTACCAATTACTAAATTACTAAATGAAACCAACTCTGAGGTACCACCTCACCCCTATCAGATTGGTTAATATGACACTAAAGCAAAATGACAAATCATGGAGGGGGTGTGGAAAAATTGAGAAACTAATGCACACTTGTTAGAGTTGTGAACCAGTCTACCCATTCTGGAGAACCATTTGGAATTACACCCAAAGGGCTACAAAACTGTGCATACCATTTGATCCAGCAATATCATTAGTAGGTCAGGATCCCAAAAAAGATAAATAAAAAAGAGAATAAAACCTATTTGTAGAAAAATATTTACAGCAGCTCTTTTTGTGGTGGCAACAATTTGGAAATGGAGGGGGATGCCCATCAAATGTGGAATGACTGAAGGAGTTGTGGTATACGATTGTGACAGAATACTAGCATGCTCTATGAAATGATGAAAAGAATGGTTTCAGAAAAACCTGGGAAGAAATATATGAACTAATACAAAGGGAAGTGAGCAGAGCCAGGAGAAAAATGTACACATCAACAGTAATATTGCAACAATGATCAAAGACCTAGCTAACTCTGATCAAGATGACGTTTCAAGACTATTCCAAAGGATCCATAAGGAAAAATTCTATCCATCTCCAGAGAGAGAACAAATGGATTCTGGTTGAAGCATTCTTTTTTTCAATTTATTTATTTTTCTACTATTTTATGTGTGTTTTCTTTGGCAACATGGCTAACATGAAAATATGTTTTGTGTATCTGCACATGTATAATCAATATTCTATAGTGGAACTCAATATTTTAAATTTTAATTCATTTTAAAAATTTTGCTTGTAACTAGAAAATATATGTATATTATATTATATATTAACTCATATATATGTATGAGAAAAAGGAATTAAAGAACAACATAAATAGCTGGAAGAACATTCAGTATGCATGGCTAAACAATGCCAATATCATTAAAATTACCCTACTAACACAATTAATTTATACTTTGAATGTTAATTAATCAAATTACCAAGAATATACTATATATAACAATAACAAAATTCAGTTAGAAAAACAAAAGATCTAGAATATCAAGAGAAATGATAAAAAGAAGAACTGATGAAAGGGGTATAGCACTTCCAGGGCACAAATTACGTTATAAAGTGGCAGTCATCCGAAGTATTTGGTATTGGTTTAAAAAATAGACAAATGGACTAGACTAGAAAAAGGAGATTCAGAAAAAAAGAACTCAATTATATAATATTTGATAAACGGAAAGGATAAACAACCTAGAGAAAAAATCCTTATTTAATAGAAGCTGCTGAAAACACTGGAAAGTACTTTGGCAGAAAATAAGCTTTCACCAGCCTGGGACAATCTAAGTGAATATATGAACTTAATATTAAAGATCATGTGACTCAAAAAATCAGAAGAGAAATTGATCATGTACTTCCCACAGATATGGGTAAGGAATGTATACTTAACCAAATAAGTGGCAGAGGCAATCATGAAGTATAAAACTGATGACTTTGATTACTTAAAACCGAAAAGCTTCTGAACAAACAACATTAATGCATCTAGGATAAGAAGGGAAGTGGATGAATGGGGAAAAGAATCTTCATATCAAATTCCTCTTATTAAACATATAAGCTATGCAAACAAGTTTTTATATGTGTGTATATGCATACAAATATGCATACATATATATGCATATATGTCATTCTCCTATTGATAAATGGTGAAAGAATATGAACAAACAGTTCTCAAAAAAACTTCCAAGTATTCACAACCACATGAGAAAATGCTCCAAATAACTAATGATGAGAAATGCAGATCAATACAACTGTAAGGATCCCTATTACCTTCTGCAAATTGTCAAAAAGGCCAAAAAATGGCATGAGTCATTGTAGGGGGTGTGGGAATATAGGTACGCTAGTACATTGTTGGTGGAGCTGTTTTGGGATAGTAAATAAAAGAAAAATTGAACAGAAATGGCACTCATCATCATCATCACCACCAGAACTATCATTACTGATTGTCACTGTTGTCAGAACCATTTGCAATGCCAGCATTGAACCATTTCAAAAGAAGCCATTTAAATTTCATCAGCATGATGAAAGCTGATTATCTAGAGATAGTGCTCCTTCATTGCCTTGCACAAACACGTTTCCAAAATTGCTTCCAAAATCAAAATGATACACCAAAATTTATTTTCAAATCTCTCTTTACCACTTGTATGTGTAACTGCTCCAAAGAAATGCCAGTATAGTGACACAACCCATTACTAATTGTAAATGCGAAATCAAATGCAAAATGGAGCAGTAACTTCCTGCCAGTATGATCTTTAACTGACACCAGCTCTGTTAACATATTTGTCTTTTGCAATGAACATTCAGCCAGCACCAATTCAATGGAATTGGGATTGAGAGATCTGACAAGGTCAGAGAAAAAAGACAAGAATAAGGTCTGAGCACTCATGCAAAAGCTACAGGCCAAGACTGTTTATCAGAGAGTGGTCAATCTCTGGGGGAATCCTATAAAATAGCACAGATCCAAGAGAGGAGTCAAAATGTTCTCCATAGGTGACATTCCATGTGAATTCAACTAACAATGAGTGCACTGAACACACGTTTCTCATGTGGGTTTTTTTAATAAAAATAGAGTGGATTTCCGATAGCAATTCCACATTTTCAGCAGAAATTATCGAAAGATTGTGTTTAAGGAGTCCATATTTAGCAATCAGCACAGATTGTGGAAGGAAATGGTTGAAACCAAGCACCATATCACTGCAGGTTGTGAAACAATAATGCCTAATGAATACTTAGCAAGACATCAACTGGAGGCTGGGATTATCCATGAGAAGCTCAATATCTTTAAAAAGTGAAGAGATGACAAATGTTCATTTTTACAAATGGTGACCTCTTGAGAATACCCTTGAAATACCCTTGATACCCTTGAGAATTCAAAAATGAATTGTAACAGATCTGGAACATTGTCATGGAACAAAATTATTACCCCTATCTCTTAGTCAAAACAGTGATCCATAAAAATTCAAGAACAATGAATTATTTTATTTATATTAAATTTTTTTTAGTATTTTCTTTTTTAGCATTTATTTTTTAGAAATTTGAGATCCAAATTCTCTTCCTTTCTCCCTCCCCATCCCTCGATTTAGAAGGCAAGCAATTCTATATAGGTTATCCATGTATAGTCATGCAAAACATTTTCATATTCTTCATGTTGTGAAGGAAAACATAGACCAAAAAAGAAGAAAGAAAAATAAAGTAAAAAAAGTATGCCTCAATCTGTATTCAGATACCATCAGTTCTGATGTGCTACTGCCCTGCCTCTCCCTAGCACTGCCCCTCAGGATGGTGACCTGGATCTGAACATGGACAAAGCAACAGAGTCCTGCCTCAGTGCTACCAAAGAGACCCCATGAAATCTCCTTTTGACCAGTTGTTTGACCCCCTTACCATCTGTGGGCTGAGAGCTCTAAAAGCCACTGCTGCCACTCCCAAGGCCTGCTTTTTGTTTTCTGTGGCCTGGTCTGTGCTTACATGGGCTGTGCTGGACTGTGCTCCACTCTCGCCTTGGTGCAACAGGCCTTGTTTGCTGACTTTCTAAGTTGTCGTGGGCCAGAGACTTGTTTCACTCCATCTTTTTGTGGGATCTGCCACAGTGGAATTTGTTTAGAGTCATTATTTAAAGTTATTTGGATGGGTTTGAGGTAGAGTTCAGGCAAGTCTCTGCCTTTACTCCACCGTCTTGGCTCTGACTCAAAGAACAATGTTTTTAATAGCTTACTAAGTGTTCCTAATCTCTAAGCTGCATTGGATGAAAACCTTTCAATGTATAGAGCTAGTGGAAGAACTGAAAACCATGTGGGACCAGCATGAGGAACATGCCATCCCCAAAGGCTACTTTCTCCCTAGAATTGTCCTAAAGATGGAGCATGTAGCAGATGAGTTAACATCCCAATACTTTTACTGTGTTATAAAAGACAGTAATTCTGAACAATGATCAGAAGATCATGAAACAGAAAAAAATAAATAAGGGGCAGAGCCAAGATGGTGGCAGGAGAGCAGGGACTCACTTAGGATCTCCCCCAAATACCTCCAAACACCTGTAAAAAATGGCCCTGAACAAATTCTAGAGCTACAGAACCCATGAAACAACAGAGGGAAGCAGGTCTCCAGCCCAAGATGGCCTGGATGGTCACTGGGAAGGGTTTACTGCACCATGCTGGGAGTGGAGCACAGCCCAGTGTGGTCCGCAACAGACAGACCAGGCACTGAAGAGATTGGGTGGAGCAAGCCATAGGACCCTGAATCATTGACCTGTGGCAGCTTCTTGACCCACAAACACCAAAGACAACTTAGAAGGTCAGCGGGAAAACTGCTAGATTGCAGTGAGAGGAGTGCACAGTCAGTCTCAGCCCCAGAGGTGGCAGAGGTGGTGTGATGTAGTGGCTGCAGCAGCAGGAAGCTCCTGTTGCTGCTTCCAGAGTTCCAGCTGCAGTTGCTTCCAGCCCCAGGCCCACCTGGGGGGAGGAGTCAAGCAGCAGATCAGAGTGGGAATTCAGGGAGCAATTGCTGGTGCAGAGGCAGAGTTCTCTTGCTTTGCCCTGCTTGGATCTGGGTTGCAGTTGTTGTTGGCGGCTCTTGGGGGAGGAGGAGCACTGCTGTGGCAGAGCTTGCCATGTAGAAGTAGCTCTAAATACCCCTGAAACATGGAACAAAGCACTCATCATTCTGAAGCCAGTCATACCCTGACAAAAACCTCAAGGGTCAAGTAGTTGGCTGGGAACATGGCCAGGCAGTGAAAGACTCAGACTATTGAATCTTTTTTGGTGACAAAGATCAAAATGTACAGCCAGAAGAAGACAACAAAGTCAAAGAGCCTACATCAAAAGCCTCCAAGAAAAATATGAATTGGTCCCAGGCCATGGAAGAGCTCAAAAAGGATTTGGAAAAGCAAGTTAAAGAAGTAGAGGAAAAATTGGGAAAAGAAATGAGAGTAATGCAAGAAAATCATGAAAAACAAGTTAATGACTTGTTAAAGGAGAACAAAAAATAATGAAGAAAATGACACCTTAAAAAATAGACCAACTCAAATGGCAAAAGAGCTCCAAAAAGCCAATGAGGAGAAGAATGCCTTGAAAGGCAGAATTAGCCAAATGGAAAAAGAGGTCCAAAAGACCACTGAAGAAAATACTACCTTAAAAATTAGAATGGAGCAAGTGGAAGCTAGTGGCTTTATGAGAAATCAAGAAAGTATAAAACAGAACCAAAGGAATGAAAAAATGGAAGACAATGTGAAATATCTCATTGGAAAAACCACTGACCTGGAAAATAGATCCAGGAGAGATAATTTAAAAATTGTTGGACTACCTGAAAGCCATGATCAAAAGAAGAGCCTAGACATCATCTTTCAAGAAATTACCAAGGAAAACTTCCCTGATATTCTAGAACCAGAGGGTAAAATAGAAATTGAAAGAATCCACCAATTGCTTCTTGGAAAAGATCCCAAGAAGAAAACTCCTAGGAACATTATAGCCAAATTTCAGAGTTCCCAGGTCAAGGAGAAAATATTGCAAGCAGCCAGAAAGAAACAATTTGAGTACTGTGGAAACACAATTAGGATAATACAAGATCTAGCAGCTTCTACATTAAAGGATCAAAGGGCTTAGAATATGATATGGCTCTTTTTTCATCATGGCTTTCCAGTAGACCAATAATTCTTAGATTGTCTCTCCTGGATCTATTTTCCAGTTCAGTTGTTTTTCTGATGAGATATTTTACGTTTTCTTCTATTTTTTTTCATTCTTTAGATTTTGTTTGACTGATTCTTGATGCCTTACATAGTCATTAGCTTCTACTTGCCCAATTCTATTTTTTTTAACAAATTGTTTTCTTCATTTAGCTTCTGTACCTCTTTTTCATTGTGGCTAATTTTACTTTTCATGGAGTCATTTTCTCCAGTTAGGTTCTACACCTCCTTAACCATTTTGCCAATTTTACTTTTTAAAGATTTGTTCTCATCAGTGAATTTTTTTTCCATTTTTTATTTTACCTCTCTAAATTAGTTTTTAAAATCCTCCTTGAGCTCATCTCAGTAATGCGTTTTGCTCTTGAGACCTGCTAATATTCCCTTTTGAGGTTTCAGATGTGGGGCATAGTGTCAATATTGTTCTCTTTTGTATTCGTATTTTGATCTTCTCTATCCCCATAATATGATTCAATGGTCTTTTTTACTATTCCAGTCTACTTCTTCATGGTGGTTGCCTTTTTCCTAGATTTTTAAGTTTATCTCTGCTTCTGGGGCATGGGAGGCTCTGTCCCAAGCTTCTTGTGCTGGGAACTGGGGGCCTGATTACTGGCTTTGTGTTCTCAGCTAGAGTCTATATAATGCTGCTGCTCACCTGATGCTGAGCTGGAGCTGGCTGCTGTGTGCCAGGGTCAAGGCCAGTGATCTCTTTCTTAGTTTCCCCAGGATTACGCTGATATTCCTGGTGTGAGGCATGGGGGAGGGGTGGTCTGGCTTCTGGAAATCTTTTCCATAGGACTGGACTACAGCATGGGTGATCTCAGCTGCTGTCTGTGCTGGTGTCTGCCAATTCCCCTGGCTGTGTGAAAGCACGTCTGGGGTCCTGTTGTTGTCACTTGCCAGCTCCACCCCTCTGGGGTTTGGGAACCCCAGCTGGTCTGCTTAGGTGGGGCCTGATGGGTTGTCTCCCTTTTTGCATTGGTCTCCTTCTGCCACCACAAGAGGGGCCTGTCTCCCCAGTCTCCTATGCTAAATGAGTGCTGAACCCCTACTTCTAGCTCCCCTATTCCAGGGTTTTTCCCAGGGCAGTATTCTCTGGGTGAGGAAGGGAAGGATGAGAGCTGTTTTACTGTCATCATGGCTCCTGGAAGTTCAATAAGGTGAGTTTCAAACCTTTAGCCTGTGAACTGAAAGCCTCAGGAGTAGCTTCTGCCATGGCTGCAGGCTCTGTGCTGCTGTCTCACCTACCTCCGACAGACTCCTGTCCTATGCCAAAGAGCCTAGGAATCCCCACCAAAGCCAGCAGTTCAGCAATTCGGTCCTGGGCCTGCTCCTCCTCCTGCTCCTGCTCCAGCATGATTTAGTTCTGTGTATCCAGCACTCTCCCAGCCTGGTCTGCTGGCTGGGTTCTGATGTTGCTCTTGCTCTGGTGTCCTTGGGTGGTATGGTCAGATGCAATTCCACACTTGGTGCTCTCCCAGCCCACAGATACATCTAGTAGACCCTGTGGACTCTCCCCAGCTGGAAATCTGCCACACTCTCTTCTAATAGCTTCTGCATCTTTCATATCTGCTTAGATTCACTTTTTTAGAGGAATCTGACAGGATTTGTAAGAGAGCTCTGGTAAGTCACTGGTTTTACTCTGCCATCTTGGCTCTGCCCTGCCCCCCATGCTAGCCTTTTTAATGAAATGTTTAAATTACCTAGAAACTATGCTTCTCACCCTTTTTAATTGCCACTCTACAGACCGACACCTCACAACATAAAACAAGATAAGGTCCCAATGAAGGGAGACATTATAAACAAATTCCAGAACTGAGAAATTACCTTTATCATCTGTAGATAGAGAACGATTTCAGGAACAAAGAAGAGATAGAGAGGATCTCAGGAGGTAAAAATAGTAATTGAAATTACATAAAATTAATATATTTTTGTAAAAGGAAAATTCAGTCAGACAGAACCAGAAAAAAAGCAGGTAAATGGAAAAAAAATCTTTGAAGCAAATTTCTCTGATATGCAAGCTATATAGAGAACCTATTTTCATTTATAAACATAAAATGAATTTCCCAACTGATAAATGGTCAAAGGATACAAAAAGGTAGTTTTCAGAGGAAGAAATAAATTATTCAAAATATATGGAACAATGCTCAAAATTACTAATAATTAGGAAAATGTCAGTTAAAACAAATCTGAGTTTCTAGTTCACGGTAGTATGGCATTGATATTGAAGATAAGAAGATAGATAGTTAAGAGAGCAACTAATTGTCCTTTATGAATTGGTAGGTAAAGATGACATTTAAGAAAGGGAAAATGCAATTGTTGGAGATTGGACTGTGGGTCCAGTAATAAACTGTTGGTACAGTTATGAGTTGGTCCAGTCATTTTGACAATCAGTTTTAAAGTATGTTCCTAAAGCACTAAACTGAGGATACCTTTTAATCCACCTATACCACTACTAGGCAAATATCTAAAAAGATCAAAGAAAAAGAAAGACTTCTATGTATAAAAATATTTATAATACCTTTTATTTTGTAGTAGTAGTAGTAAAGTAGAAACTAATAGGGTGCCCTTCAATTGGAAGAATGCCTAAACAAATTATCTTATATAAATACAATGGAATATTATTGCACCATAACAGATGCCTAAATGTACAGTTTTAGAGAATCCTGGCACATCAAGTATCAAAAAATAAAATTCTGTCATGCATATAAAGGATTAGATTTGCTCTTTTGGATCCAGACATTAGACCCGTGAGCAATAGTTTGGAGTTCTAAAGAGACCAATTTGGGCCTGGCATCAGGAAAAACTTCCTAAAAATGAGAATTCTCCAAGAGTGTGGTGGGCTGCCTTGAAAAGTTGGTGGGTTCTTTCTCTTGGAGGTATTCAAAGAAAAGCAGAATGACCATTTGTTCCTTATACTAGAAATTCCTTTCATGTATAGACTGGAATAGTTAGCACTGTGGTCCTTTCTAATTCAAAAGTTTATGCAAATTATGTGAACCAAGGTTGAATGGGAAGTCTGAGGACAGCACAAAGTTTTTTAAATAATATTTTATTATTCCCCAGTTACATGTAAAAACAATTTTTAACATTTAACATTCATTTAAAAAATTCTTGAGTTTCAAATTTTCTCTCTCCATCTCTTATCTCACCACCACCACCACCACCACCACCACCACCACCCCCGCTGAGACAGTAAACAATTTGGTATGGGGTTATACCATGTTCAATAATGCAAATCATATTACTATATTAGTCATGTTCTGAAACAATACGCAGACTCAGAGGGGAAAAAAACAAAAAATAGAGAAAGCATAAAAGGGTATGCTTTAACCTGCATCGAGACTTCGTCAGTTCTTTCTCTGGAAGTGGATAGCATTTTTCATGATAAGCACTTTGGAATTGTCTTGGATTGCTGAGAATAGCTAAGTCATTCACATGCTGTTCCTGTATACAATGTTCTCCTGGTTCTGCTCACTTCATTTTGCTTCAGTTCATATAAGTCTTTCTAAGGTTTCTGAAATCTGTGTGTTCATCATTTCTTATAGCACAGTAATATTCCATTACAGTCATACATGACACCATTCCCCTATTGGTGGGCATCCCCTAATTGATGGGCATCCCCTCAATTTCCAATTCTTTTCCCCCATAAAAATAGCTGTTACAGATATTTTGTACAAATAAGTCCTTTCTGCCTTTCTTTTTATCTCTTTGGGAGTGGGACTTAGGAGTGCCATTGTTGGATCAAAGTGTATGCATAGTTTGATAGCCCTTTGGGCATAGTTCCAAATTGTTCTCCAGAATAGTTGGATCATGATGTTCACAAGTCCACCGACAGGGCATTAGTGTTCCAATTTTTCCACATCCCCTCCAACACTTACAATTTTCCTTTTCTGTCATATTAGCCAATCTGAAAGGTGGGAGATGGTACCTCAGAATTGTTTTAATTTGCATTTCTCTAATCAATAGTGATGTAGGGCATTTTTCCTATGGCAGTAGATAGTTTGGGTTTTTTTCATCTGAAAACTCCCTATGCATATGCTTTGGCCATTTGTCAGCCAGGGAATAACTAGTAGTCTTATGAATTTGATGCATTTTTCTATATATTTGAGAAATGAGGCCTTTATCAGAGACACTTGCTGTAAAACTTGTTTCCCAGTTTTCTGCTTTCCTTCCAACCTTGGTTGCATTGGGTTTGGGAGTGCAAAATTCTTTTTTTCATGTAATACCATTGAAAGTGTCCATTTTATATCTTGTAATGCTCTCTATCTCTTATTTAGTTATAAGTTTTTCCCTTTTCCATAGATCTGACATGTAAAAACTATTCCTTGGTCCCCTAATGTGCTTATGGTGTCACCCTTTGTGTCTAAATCATCTACCCATTTTGATCTTATTTTGGGATATGACGTAAGATATTGGTATTTAACTAGCTTCTGCCATACCTTTTCTAGTTTTTCCCAGTAGTTTTTGTAAGTAGTGAATTCTTGTCCCAAAAGCAGAGATCTTTGCGTTTGTCAAATGCTAGTTTACCATAGTGATTTACCACTGTGTCTTGTTTATCTAATCCACTTCATTGATACACCACTCTATTTTTCAGCCAGTACAGATAGTGTTGATGATTAGCACTTTCTCATACAGTCTGAGATCTGGTATGGCTACCCTTGATATACTTATTCTTGTTCTTCAAGATGAATTTCTTTCTCAATAAAACTTGTGGCACTGAATCAGTAAATTTTGTCATCTTAATTGTCATCTTAATTATATTGGCTCTGCCTACCCATGAGCAATGAATATTTTTTCTAGTCATTTAGATCTGACTTTATTTGTGTGAAAAGTGTTTTGTTATTGTCTTCATATGATTCCTGGGTTTAACTCCCAAGTAGTTTATACTTATTACTGTTATTTGAAATGGAATTTCTCTTTCTAACTCTTGCTGCTGGGCTTTGTTAGTTATATATATAGAGAGAAATGCTGATGATTTATGTTGGTTTATTTTATATCTTGCAACTGTGCTAAAGTTGTTAATGATTTCAACTAGGTCCTTAGTTGATTATGTGGGATACTGTAAATATACCACCATATCATCAGCAAAGAGTGATAGTTTTGTTTTCTCATTGCCTAATCTCTTTCAATTTCTTTTTCTTCTCTCATTGCTAGAGCTAACATATCTAGTATAATATTGATTAATAGTGGTGATAATAATGGTATCTTTGTTTCATCCCTGATCTTATTGCTATGACTTTTAGCTTGTCGCCATTACAGATAATGCTTGCTGATGTAGATAGATACTACTTATTTTAAGGAAACTTCCATTTATTCCTATGTTCACTAATGTTTTTACTAGGAATAGGTGCTGTTTCAGAAGTGTTTTCTACATCTCTTGTGATAATCATATGATTTCTCTTGTATTTGTTTTTGATATGGTCACTTCTGAAGATAGTTTTCCTAATACTGAGCCACCCCCACATTCCTAGTATAAATTCCACCTGGTCATAGGATAAGATCCTGTTCATATATATTGCTGTAATGTCCTTGCCAGTATTTTATTTAAAATTTTTGCATCAATATTCATTAGGGAAATTGGTTTATAATTTTCTTTATCTGTTTGGCTCTTCCTGGTTTAGGTATCAGCCCCATATTTGTGTCAAGAAAAACAATTTAGCAAGATTCCTTCTTTGCTTATTTTCCCAAACAGTTATTGTATTGTATTGGAATTACTTCTTCTTTAAATGTTGGGTAGAATTAACTTGTGAATACATCTCGCCCTGGTAATTTTTCTTAGGGAGATCATTGATGGCTTGTTCAATTTCTTTTTCTAATATGGGCTTAAGTACTTGATTTCCTCTTCAGTTAATGTGGGCAATTTCTATTTTTGTAAATGTTAATTCATTTCACTTGGATTGTCAGAATTATTGGCTTACAACTGTTTCAACAATCTGGCTAGCAACTGTTGTGGGGGTGAAAAGCCAACACAGGCCCAACAACAAGAATGCTGCCAAAGCCCGCTGCAAAAGCCCAGGTTCTTTTAATCTGCTTTAGTAAGGAAAGCAACATTAAGGGATTGGCAAGTTTGCTTTAATTCAGCATACAAATACCATTCACTGAGTTCAGGAGAAAAAGCCAGCACCCTGAACTTTGGAGCAAATACAAACAAATTACAAACATCGACAGACAGACCTTGTCTGATTCAAATCCCAGTACATAGTTACCAGAGTTTAACAAAGTCCCAACATCCATGGTTACGACATGGAGGGCTCTTAGCTACAGCTGCCCTGAGTCTCCACATCAGCATGCACCACCAAGAGTGAGAGCCCTGTGCAAATAGCTCTGTCTTCTCTTCTTATAGCATTTCAGATGTCATCAAAAGTCATCTGAATGACCAGAACTTAGGCTCCTGTGATTGGCTCTTGAGTTAGCACTTCCCCTTAGTACCCTGGGAGCATCACACCCACATAGGCTTAGCACCTAATAGGGGTTTGGGCCTGGGGCTTAGCACCTAGTAAGACTCAATGAAATACACTGAATTACTCAAAGGAAACAAAAGCCAAACTCTTCAAGGGGCACTTGGTTGAACTGAGTGCTAAGAGCCCATTTTGCTTACTAACACAACAACCAGGCAAAATGGTTCCTAATTGTAGCATTAATTTCTTTGCCATTGGTGGTGAATTGTCATTTTTCATTTTGATATTGCTCATTTGATTTTCTTATTTTTTCAAATCAAATTAACTAATGGTTTTATTATTATTATTATTCATACAACTATGTCTTATTAGTTTAATTATTTTCTTAATTTTTGGAATTTTTAAAAAAAAAACTTTGTTTTTCAGGATTTGTAATTTGTTGTTTAATTGAGGATTTTTACTTAGTTCTTTTTTAGCTTGTTTAGTTGCATTTCCAATTCATTGATCTGCTCTTTCTCTGTTTTATTGATGTAAGCATTTAGAAGTATAAAATTTCCCCCAGGTACAGCATTGGCTGCATCTCATGCATTTTGCTATGTTGTTTCATTGTTGTCATTCTCTTTAAAGAAATTATTATTTCTATAATCTGTTCTTTGACCCACTCATTCTTTAGGATTAGATTACTTACTTTCCAATTATTTTTACCCTCTCTTTCCATGGCTTTTATTAAATGTAATTTTTACAGTATCATGATCTGAAAAAAAGAATTTAGTATTTCTACTTTTCTGCATTGCCTTGTGAGGTTTTTATGCTCTAATACATGTTCAAGTTTTGTTTAGGTGCTGAGTGCCAAGTGCCAAGTACTAAGAAAAAGTGCATTACTTTATATCTCCGTTTAGTTTTTTTTTCCCAGAAGTCTATCTTATCTAACTTTTCTAAAATTCTAATCACCTTAAATTATTTAATATTTTTTGTGGTTAGATTTATCTAGTTTTGAGATGGGAAAGTTGAGGTCACCCATAAGTACAGTTTTAGTCTAAATTTCATTTTGTAACTCATTTAGCTACTCCTTTAGAAATTTGGATGCTATACCATTTGATGCATATGTGTTTAGTTTGACATTACTTCATTGTCTATGGTACCTTAAAGCAAGTAATTTTCTTCTCTGTCTCTTTTTACTTTTGCTTTGTCTTTAGATCATGATTACCATCCCTGCTTTTAATTATTATTATTATTATTATTATTTTGCTTCAGCTGAAACATAATCCATTCTGCTCCAGCCTTTTACCATTTCTCTGTATGTGTTTCTGTTTCAAATGTGTTTCTTGTAAATAGCATATTGTAGGATTCTGGGTTTTAATCCACTCTGCTCTCTGTTTTCATTTAATGTATGAATTTTTCCCATTTATATTCACACCTAGGATTATTAACTGTGTATTTCTCTCCATCCTGTTTTTTCCCTGTTTATACATTTTTTCCTCTCCTTTCACCCTGTTTCAACAATCTGGCTAGCAGCTTCTGGCAGCACCTGGAAAGCTGCCAACAGCACAGGTTCTTTTGATCTGCCTTAATAAGGAAAGCAAAGTGAAGGGGTTTTCAAGTTTACTTTAATCCAGGATACAGACAGCATTCACTTAGTTCAGGGGAAAAATCCAGCACCCTGAACTTCAGAACAAAATACAAACAAATTACAAATATCAACAGACAGACCCAATACAATTCATAGTTACCAACATCTTGGTTCAGCTCAGAACAAGGACTGGCCCAGAGTCACGCACCACCATTGCTGCGGCAAAGAGCTTCAAAGAACAGACAGCCAACCCCCGGTTTTTATATCTTTTTCAGCGTCAGGGGTGAGTCACACATGCGACTCACCCACGTGACCTAGAATCGTCACAAAGAGGCGGACTTAAACCCACTGTGGTCTAAAAGCCTCTGCTCTCCCAGATATGTAAACTAGGCCCTCCCCGGAGTTGCCAATCCACACCCACTAAGGTTTTACACCTAATAGGGGTTTGGGCCTGAGGCTTACCACCTAGTAAGACTCAATCAATGACACTGAATTAATCAAAGGAAACAAAGGCCAAACTCTTCAAGGGCACTTGTTGAACTAAGTGCTAAGGAGCCCATTTTGATTACCAACATACACCCTATCCTTCCTCACCAGTGTTTTGCTTCTGACTGCCCCCTTTCTCAATCTTCCCTGTCTCCTATCAGCTCCCCATGTTTTCTTCTCCCCCTCTCCTCCTACTTTCCTATGTTCCTATATGATAGGTTTTTATACCAAACTGAATTTATATTTTATTCCTTCTTTGAGACAATTCTGATGAGAGAAACGTTCAAGCAATGCTCAACCTCTCCTTTCTTTCTGTCAGTTGTAATAGGTCTTTTGCAACTTTGGATGTGACATAATTTAGCCCATTCTTCATTTCCATTCCTTCTTCTCCCAGAGAAATCCTCTTTGTCACCCACTAATTTATTGTATCATCTCATCAAAGTCAATTTATACCCATGCCTTCTGTCTACATATAATTTAAAAAAAATTAATTACTTTAATTAGTGGAGAGATGAAGAGGTAATGATATCAAGAAGAAAAGGAAATAACTGAAAAGAGCATTAATGAAACATTCAAAAAAATACACAAAATAGAGAAAAAATTTCAGAAGTAGACACAGACTTTCACAATAGTGTTGTACCTACCATGTTTTACATTTAAAAATAACTTACAGCACAATCAAGTTTCCAATGTCATAAACAATCCTGGTTTTTTTCTGTACTTCTTTGTATAAGTAAATGTTCATATTTCTCAAATTTATAATAATAAAAACTGAAATAAATATGAACCTGCTTAGTTTGTCTTTGAACCAAGGAGACATTTTAAAGGATTAAACATATCTTAAAATATAATTAAAAAGAGAATATATGTAAAACAAAGACTCCTAATATTGAACCACCCTTGCATTCCTGGAATAAATCCTACCTGGTCATACTGTATTATTCTCCTGATAAGTTGCTGCAATCTTTTTGCTAATATTTAATTTAAAATTTTTGCATCAATATTCATTAGAGCAATTGGTCTATAATTTTCTTTCTCTGTTTTGATTCTTCCTGATTTGGGTATTAATACCATATTTGTGTCATAAAAAGAATTTGGTAGGACTCCTTCACCTGTTTCCCAAACAGTCTATAAAGTATGGGAATTAATTGTTCTTTAAATGTTTCATAGAATTCACATTTAAAACCACCTAGCCCTAGAGATTTATTGTTCATTGATGGCCTGCTCAATTTCTTTTTCTGAGATGGGGTTATTTAGGTATTTTACTTACTCTTCTCTCTCTTTTTTAAATGAGCTTATAGAAACAGTATTTACTAAGATGGCATGAGAAGAGTAGTTGGTTAAAAAAGCCTTCAGTTCTCTCCTCTTCCCTCCCCCAAATCTCCCCAAAAAAGACTGTGACAAAATCTTCCACCAGTACATACAGAGTTCAGGGAAAAATGGGCTCAAGACTAGATAGCACATGGAACAAAGAGGTAACTCACAGCTTCAGGAAGTCCTTTTACTAGAGTTGTCAGGATGTTCCATTTAGGTATAATTTACTTTTTCTGCTAGGTTCCTTGTAGAGTCTTGAATCTCCCTTTCTTCGTCATATCCAGTCTGTTTTTAACTCCCAATATAAATATTGCCCTCAGGCAATGTTCTCCCAGAGATAATGCTAAGATTCACATGTGAAGGTGAATAATCCAAAATCATCCTGACCCTTGGAAGCTCCTAAAGTCATCTTCTCACCAAGCAGTTGGGGAAGAGACCAAAAAGTCTAAACTGAAGGACTCTCCTCCTTTTCTCTAAGCAGTTCCTTCTTAGGAAGTTTCAGGAATACACTTCCGCCAGTTCATTGCTTATTTAAATCTCTTGGGTTATGAACTAGCTCCTTGGTTTTATAGAGGCACATAGGACAGTGTTACCAAGTACATTACCCAAATGGAACTGACTTTCTATTGCACTTAGCTGAAATTTCTGATCTGAAGGGTTTTCCCACCTTGTATTTTTTTCTCAACAATTATTTTATTATTTAATGTTTTAGTTTTCAACATTGATTTCCACAAGATGTTAAGTTACAAATTTTCTCCCCATTTCTACACTCCCCCCCACTCCAAGATGGCATATATTCTGATTGTCCCATTCCCCAGTCAGTCCTCTCTTCTGTCACCCCACTTCCCCCCATCCCTTTTCCCCTTACTGTCTTGTAGGGCAGGATAGATTTCTACGCCCCATTCCCTATATATCTTATTTCTCAGTTGTATGCAAAAACAACTTTTTTTGAGCATTTGCTTTTAAAACTTAGAGTTCCAAATTCTCATTCCTCTACCCTTCCCACCCACCCCCCCTAAGAAGGCAAGCAATTCAACATAGGCCACACATGTCTCATTATGTAAAACACTTCCACAATACTCGTGTTGTGAAAGACTAACAATATTTCTCTCCATCCTATCCTGTCCCCCTTTATTCAATTTTCTTCCTTGACCCTGTCCCTTTTCAAAAGTGTTTGCTTTTGATTACCTCCTCCCCCATCTGCTTTTATCCTCTTCCCCCTACTTTCCTGTAGGGTAAGATACCCGATTGAGTGTGTATGCTATTCCCTCCTCAGGTCTAATCCAATGAGAACAAGATTCACTCATTCCCCCTCATCTGCCCCCTCTTCTCTTCCAACAGAACTGCTTTTTCTTGCCACTTTTATGTGAGATAATTTACCCTGTTCTATCTCTCCCTTTCTTCCTCTCTCAATATATTCCTCTCTCATCCTTTAATTTAATTTAATTTTTTTTAGATATCAACCCTTCATATTCTACTCACCCTGTGCCCTCTGTCTATATATAAGTATATTCCTTTCCACTACTCTAATACTGGGAAAGGTCTCATGAATTACGCACATCATATTTTCACGTAGGAATGTAAGCAAAACAGTTTAACTTAATAAGTCCCTTATCATTTCTCTTTCTTGTTTACCTTTTCATGCTTCTCTTAATTCTTGTGTTTGAAAGTCACATTTTCTATTCAGCTCTGGTCTTTTCACTGAGAAAGCTCGAAAGTCCTCTATTTTATTGAAAATCCATATTTTGCCTTGGAGCATGATACTCAGTTTTGCTGGGTAGGTGATTCTTTGTTTTAATCCTAGCTCCTTTGACCTCCAGAATATCATATTCCAAGCCCTTCAATCCCTTAATGTAGAAGGTGCCAGATCCTGTGTTATCCTGATTGAGTTTCCACAGTACTCAAATTGTTTCCTTCTGGCTGCTTGCAGTATTTTCTCCTTGATCTAGGAACTCTGGAATTTGGTGACAATATTGCTAGGAGTTTTCTTTTTGGGATCTTTTGCAAGAGGTGATTGGTGGATTCTTTCAATTTCTATTTTACCCTCTGATTCTAGAATATCAGGGCAGTTTTCCTTGATAATTTCTTGAAAGATGATGTCTAGGCTCTTTTTTGATCATGATCATGGCATTCAGGTAGTCCAATAATTTTTAAATTATCTCTCCTGGATCTATTTTCCAGGTCAGTGGTTTTTCCAATGAGATATTTCACATTGGCTTCCATTTTTTCATTCCTTTGGTTCTGTTTTATAATATCTTGATTTCTCATAAAGTCACTAGCTTCCACTTGCTCCAATCTAATTTTTAAGGTAGTATTTTCTTCAGTGGTCTTTTGGACCTCCTTTTCCATTTGGCTAATTCTGCCTTTTAATGCATTCTTCTCCTCATTGGCTTTTTGGAGCTCTTTTGCCATTTGAGTTAGTCTATTTTTTAAGGTGCTATTTTTTTCAGTATTTTTTGGGTCTCCTTTAGCAAGTCATTGACTTGTTTTTCATGGTTTTATCATATTACTCTCATTTCCCTTCCCAATTTTTCCTCTACTTCTCTTACTTGATTTTCCAAATCCTTTTTTGAGCTCTTCCATGGCCTGATACCCATTCATATTTTTCTTGGAGGCTTTTGATGTAGGCACTTTGACTTTGTTGACTTCTTCTGGCTGTATTTTTTTTATTTTATCTTTTTTGTTTAATATTTTAGTTTTCAACATTCTGATTACCTCATTCCCCTGTCAGCCCTTCCTTCTTTCACCCCACTCCCCCCACCCCATCTCCTTTCCCCTTTCTTGTAGGGCAGGATAGATTTCTATGCCCTATTCCCTGTATATCTTGTTTCCCAGCTGCATACAAAAAACAACTTTTTTTAAGCATCTGCTTTTAAAACTTTGAGTTCCAAATTCTCTCTTCTCTGTCCTTCTCACCCAATCTCCCTAGGAAGGCAAGCAATTCAACATAGATCACACATGTATCATTGTGTAAAACACTTCCACAGTGTTCATGTTGTGAAAGGCTAACTATATTTCCTTCCATCCTATCCTGTCCCCATTTATTCACTTTTCTCCCTTGACTCTGTCCATTTTCAAAGATGTTTGCTTTTGATTACCTTCTTCCCCCATCTGCCCTCCTTTCTATCATCCCACCCTCTTTTTTTATCCCCTTCTCTTTACTTTCCTGTGGGATAAGATACCCAATTGAGTGTGTATGTTATTCCCTTCTCAAGTCAAATCCAATGAAAGCAAGATTCCTCTCTCGCCCCTTAAATTTATTTCATTTTTTAGATATCATCCCTTCATATTCAATTCATCTTGTGCCCTCTGTCTATATTCCTTTCAACTCCTCTAATACTGAGAAAGGTCTCATGAATTACATATATCATCTTTCCATGTAGGAATGTAAACATAACAGTTCAACTTTAGTAAGTCCTTTATGAATTCTCTTTCTTGCTTATCATTTCATGCTTCTCTTGATTCTTGTATTTGAAAGTCAAATTTTCTATTTAGCTCTAGTCTTTTCATTGAGAAAGCTTGAAAGTCCTTTATTTTATTGAAAGTCCGCTCCCAGCACCATGCGGTAGACCCTTCCCAGGGACCATCCAGGCTCTCCTGGGCTTCAGCTCTGTTTCCCTCTGCTATTTTGTGGGTTCCAAAGCTCTAGAATTTGTTCAGAGCCATTTTTCACAGGTGTTTGGAGGGATTTGGGGGAGAACTTAAGCAAGTTCCTGCTTTCCAGCCACCATCTTGGCTCCCTGGCTATATGTTTTGATCTTCTTTGTCACCAAAAAAAGATTCTAGAGTCTGAGTCTGCATCCTTTTTCTCTGCCTGGCCATGTTTCCAGACCACTACTTGACCTTTGAGCTTTTTGTCAGGGTATGGCTGCTTATAGAATAGAGAGTGCTTTGTCCCAAGCTTTAGGGGCTGCAGTGCTGTTTTCAGAGCTACTTCTACTCCACGGTCACTGTAAGTTCTGCCACAGCTGCACTCCTCCTCCCCCAAGAACTGCCAATCAGGATTGTGACCCAGATCCAAGCAGGGCAAAGGCAGCCCTGCACTCCCACTCTGGTCTGCTACTTGATTCCTCCCACTATGTGAGTCAGCCACTCCGGAAGCAGCTGACACTGGAGATCCACTGCCACACCACCTCCACCACTGCCAGGGCTGGTGACCAGACCGCTCTCTAACCCAATCTAGCAATTTACCCAGTAACCTGCTCCATGGGCTTTGGCATTTGTGGGTTGAGGAGTCTGGTAACTGCCACAGCTCAATGATTCATGGCCCTAAGGACTGCTCAGGTCATCTCCTGGTCTGGTCTGTCCTGGTGCGGCCCACGCTGGGCTGTACTCTGCTCCCAGCACTGTGAGATAGACTCTTCCCAGAGACCATCCAGGCCATCCTAGGCTGGAGACCTGCTTCCCTCTGCTATTTCGTGGGTTCTGAAGCTCTAGAATTTGTTCAGAGTCATTTTTTACAGGTGTTTGGAGGGATTGCAGGGAGAGCTTTAGCAAGTCCCTGCTTTCCAGCTGCCATCTTGGCTCCGCCACTTCATCTTCTTTTAACCCGGGCAATTTACATTTTTGTAAATATTCATCCATTTCCTTAAGGTTTTCAAATTTTTGGGCATACAATTGTGCAAAATAATTCCTAATTATTGTTTTAATTTCTTCTTCATGGGATGCAAATTCACCCTTTTCATTTTTGATACTTGTAATTTGGTTTCCTTTCTTTTTTTAATCAAATTGACCAAAGGTTTATCCATTTTATTGTTTTTTTCATAAAACCAGCTCTTAGTTTTATTAGTTCAATAGTTTTCTTGATTTCAATTTTATTAGTCTCTCCTTTGGTTGTCAGTATTTTTAATTTGGTATTTAATTGGGGATTTTCAATTTACTTTTTTTCTAGTTTTTTTTAGCTAAATGCTCAATTCATTGATCTCCTTTTTATCTATTTTATTAATGTAAGAATTTAGAGATATAAAATTTCCCCTAAGAACAGCTTCTGCTGCATCCCATAAATTTTGGTATTTTGTTTCATTATTGTCATTCTCTTGAATGAAGTTATTAATCATTTTTATGATTTGTTCTTTGGCCCACTCATTCTTTAGGATTAGATTATGTAGTTTCTAATTAATTTTTAGTTTATCTTTCCATGGTCCTTTATTACAAATGATTTTTATTGCATTATGATCTGAAAAGGACAGATTGACTATTTCTGCCTTTCTGTACTGGATTGTGAGGTTGTTATGCCCTTATACATGGTGGTCAATTTTTGTGTATGTGCCATATACTGCTGACAAAAACGTGTATTCCCTTCTATCCCAATTCAGTTTTCTCCAGAGGTCTGTCATATCTAACTTTTCTAAAAATTCTATTCATCTCCTTAACTTCTTTCTTGTTTATTTTGAGGTTAGATTTATCAAGTTCAGAGAGGGGGAGGTTGAGGTCACTCACTAGCATAGTTTTGCTGTCTCTTTCTTCCTGTAACTCCCTTAACGTATCCTCTAAGAATCTGAATGCTATACCTCTTCATGCATATATGTTAAGTAATGATATTACTTCATTGTCTATGGTGACTTTTAGCAGGATATAGTTTCTTTCCTTATATTTTGTAATTAAATCTATCTTTGTTTTACCTTTGTCTGAGATTAGGATTACTTCCCCTGCTTTTTTTTTTACTTCAGCTGAAGCACAATATATTCTACTCCAGCCTTTTACCTTTACCCTGTTTGTATGCCTCTGTTTCAAATGTGTTTCATGTAAACAAGTGTAACAACAATTTTGCTAGCAGCTGTGGCTGAAAGACCAATAACACCACTACACAGGAGGGCTGCTAGCACAAATTCTTTGATCTGCTTTTCTAAGGAAAGCAACTTCAAGGGGTTAACAATCCTACTTTAATCCAACATACAAATATCATTCACTTAGTTAAGGAGGAAAAGACAGCACCCTGAACTTCAGAGCAAATACAAACAGAGAAAATATAAACAGAGCAAACACACACAGATATCAACAGACAGGCCTCTAGCTGTCTGATGAAAGAATTACAAAGTTACCAGAGACAGAGGCACCAACATCTGGGTTTTGAAAACTGGGAGACTCCAGTGGCTACCCAGAGTCACATCTGGTCAAATCACATGACACTTCCAGTGAGTGAGAGCCCCAAACAAAATGTTAACCTCAGACAGTACATACACTTCTTCATGGTCAGAGAGATTCACAACTCTCCAGGGCTTCACACATCTCTAGGGCTTCATACCTTTCATGACCTAATTAGCAAAAAGGTATGGGCCTTCCTAAAAACAAAGGCAAGACTCAATCGAAGGCACTTGATTACCTTGGTGCTGAGAAGTACTACAAAAGAAAAAACAGTAAATGGTCCCTTTTTGCTTGCTCTTACATTCCACTCCTCCAGGCTAAGGCTAAGGCCTTACCATCTAAGTGGCCATGGATCCTGAAACAAATAGTGGCACTATAGTTTGTGATTCCATTACATAGTAACTTATTAGTAAGGTGGCCATATAGTCTTCAATAAAACATCATTCAATATATCTGATAGCATTTCTCAGAATTCCCACATAGAATATATCATTGTTCAATAAACTAAACCGTAACATTCATAGCAACATTCTTAAGCAAAGCATCATTCAGTATCGTTCCCCAAAATACTTGTTTACAGAAGCAGGGGGTCCCAGGCCAGGGTCTTCCCTAGCACAACATATCATCCTCAAGATGTGGCAGAAAATACAAACACCATCCACCCCTAGGTGACAGCAAGTTACAATCTCCTCAGTCAATACAAAGCATCCAAGTAAATCCTCTTTTCATCTTGACCCGAGGTCAACTTTCAAGTCCCATGTCTATCCCTCTGTGGACACACTGCTTCCAGCTCCTGGCTGGATTCACACACAGGTAGCTTTCTTCTCTTGTTCCTCATCTCAGCTCACAGGGACTGCTCCACTTCAAGTTCTACCTGCTCCTCCCTGATAGTAGGCTCCAGGGGCTCCTGTATGAAGTTTCTGTTTCTGCAAAAGCACAACTCTTCAAGCAGGCAGCTCTCTGCTCCTGCTCCAGGCTCCACAGAATCATAGTTACCACAGCTGGGAAACAGTGAACAAGTACCTCAGGTCCCATGCTTTCCTTTTAATTTGCAGGTCCTGCCAACTAAACCATTTTGTAACAACAATGTTGCTAGTAGCTGTTGTGGGAGTGAAAGACCAATAACACTAGCACGCAGGAGGGCTGCTAGCACAGAATCTGCTTTTCTAAGAAAAGCAACTTCAAGGGGTTAACAATCTCACTTTACTTAAACATACACCATTCACTTGGTTCGGGAGGAAAAGCCAGGAGCCTGAACTTCAGAGCAAATACAAACAGAAATTACAAATAGAGAAAATATAAACAGAGCAAACACACACAGGTATCAACAGTCACCAACAGACAGTCCTCTAGCTGTCTGACCAAAGAATTACATAGCTACCAGAGAGAGAAAAAACACCGACATCTGGGTTTTCAAAGCCAGGGGGCTCCAGGGGCTACCCATAGTCTCATATGGTCAAATCACATGACATTCTTCCAGTGGTCAGAGAGCTTTGCACCTCTTGAGGGCTTCATACCAATCGTGACCTAATTAGCCAAATGGTACAGGCATTCCTACAAACAAAGGAAAGACTCAATAACAGTGTACTTGATTGCCTTGGTGCTGAGAAGCATGCCAAAAAAATCACCCCATTTTTCTTGCCCTTACAGCAACATGTTGTAGGATTGTTGTTGTTTTTTTTTGCTTGATTTCTTTTTCTTTTTTACATTTAATTAATTTTTTAAAATTTAATTTATTTAACATATTTAGTTTTCAGCATTGATTTTCACAAGAGTTTGAATTACGAATTTTCTCCCCATTTCTACCCTCCTGCGCACTCCAAGATGGCATATATTCTGGTTGCCCTGCTCCCCTGTGAGCCCTCCCTTGTGTCATCCCACTTCTTCTCCCATCCCCCTTTCCCTTCTTCTCTTGTAGGGCAAGATAAATTTCTATCTTATTTCCTAGTTGCGTACAAAAACTTTTTTTTAGTTGTTTTTGAACATTTGTTTTTAAAACTCTGAGTTCCAAATTCCCTCTTCCCTCCCTGCCCACTCTCCCTAAGAAGGCAAGCATTTCAACATAGGCCACATGTGTATCATTATGTAAATCCCTTCCACAATACTCATGTTGTGAAAGATTAACTATGTTTTGCTCCTTCCTAACCTATTCTCCTTTACTGAATTTTCTCCCTTGACCCTGTCCCTTTTTGAAAGAGTTTGTTTTTGATTACCTCCTCCCTCTGTCTGCCCTCTCTTCTATCATCCCCCTTTTTTTATCTTCTTCCTCCTTCTTTCCTGTGGGGTAGGATACCCAATTGAGTGTGTATGGTATTTCCTCCTCCAGTCAAATGCGATGAGAGCAAGATTTACTCATTCTTCCTCACCTGCCCCCTCTTCCCCTCCTAGAGAACTGCTTTTTCTTGTCATTTTTATGTGAGATAATTTACCCCATTCTATCTCTCCCTTTCTCCCTCTCTCAATATATTCCTCTCTTATCCCTTGTCCCTTAATTTGCCTTTATTTTTTTAGATATCATCCCTTCATATTCAACTCACCCTGTGCCTTCTGTCTCTCTCCATACACACACACACACACACACACACACACACACACACATATATATATATACCTACATATATACATACATAGACACATACATATGTGTACATATGCATACACATATATATATGCATATTCCTTTCAGCTACTATGATACTGAGGTCTCATGAATCATACACATCATCTTTCCATGTAGGAATGTAAACAAAACAATATAACTTTAGTAAGTCCCTTATGATTTCTCTTTCTTGTTTACCTTTTCATGCTTCTCTTGATTCTTGTGTTTGAAAGTCAAATTTTCTATTCAGCTCTGGTCTTTTCACTTGAGAAAGCTTGAAAGTCCTCTACTTTATTGAAAATCCATATTTTGCCTTGGAGCATGATACTCAGTTTTGCTGGGTAGGTGATTCTAGGTTTTAATCCTAGCTCCATTGACCTCCAGAATATCATATTCCAAGCCCTTTGGCCCCTTAATGTGGAAGCTGCTAGATCCTGTATTATCCTGATTGTTTTTCCACAATACTCAAATTGTTTCTTTCTGGCTGCTTGCAGTATTTTCTCCTTGACCTGGGAGCTCTGCTATTTGGCAACAATATTCCTAGGAGTTTTCTTTTTGGGATCTATTTGAGGAGGTGATCTGTGGATTCTTTCAATTTCTATTTTGCCCTGTGGTTATAGAATATCAGGGCAGTTCTCCTTGATAATTTCTTGAAAGATGGTATCTAGGCTCTTTTTTTGATCATGGCTTTCAGGTAGTCCAGTAATTTTTAAATTCTCTCTCCTGGATCTATTTTCCAGGTCAGTGGTTTTTCCAATGAGATATTTCACATTGTCTTCCACTTTTTCATTTCTTTGGTTCTGTTTTATAATATCTTGATGTCTCATAAAGTCACTAGCTTCCACTTGCTCCAATCTAATTTTTAAGGTAGTATTTTCTTCAGTGGTCTTTTGGACCTCCTTTTCCATTTGGCTAATTCTGCCTTTCAAGACATTCTTCTCATTGGCTTTTTGGAGCTCTTTTGCTATTTGAGTTAGTCTATTTTTAAGGTGTTGTTTTCTTCAATATTTTTTTCAGTATTTTTTGGGTCTCCTTTAGCAAATCATTGACTTGTTTTTCATGGTTTTCTTGCATCATTCTCATTTCTCTTCCCAATTTTTCCTCTACTTCTCTAACATGCTTTTCCAACTCCTTTTTGAGCTCTTCCATGTCCTGAGACCAGTTCATGTTTTTCTTGGAGGCTTTTGTTGTAGGCTCTTTGACTTTGTTGACTTCTTCTGGCTGTATGTTTTGGTCTTCTTTGTCACCAAAGAAAGATTCCAAAGTCTGAGACTGAATCTGAGTGCGTTTTTGCTGCCTGGTCATGTTCCCAGTCAACTTACTTGACCCTTGAGTTTTTGTCGGGGTATAACTGCTTGTAGAGCAAAGAATACTTTGTTCCAAGCTTGAGGGCATACGCCATTGATTTCAGAGCAATTTCTATACAGTCAGCTCTGCCACACCAGCACTCCTCCTTCCCCAAGAACCGCCAACCCAGACCTGACACCAATCTTAAGCAGGCTCTGCACTGCTGCCCTGATCAGCCACTTAATTCTTCCCACCATGTGGGCCTGGGGCTGGAAGTAACTGTAGCTGTAGTTCTGTAGCTGCACCACCCCTGCTGCCCCTGGGGTGGTGGCCAAACCGTGAACTCTGTCCCCCCCAGCTTTTCCCACTAACCTTCTCTGTTGTCTTTGGTGTTTGTGGGTTGAGAAGTCTGGTAACTGCCACAGCTCACTGATTCAGGTTTCTAGGTCCTGTTCTACCCGGCTCCTAGTCTGGTTGGTTCTGCCACCACCCATGCTGAGCTCTGCTCCCCCCTTCTCCGTGCATGATAGACCTCATCCAGCCACCATCCAGGCTGTCCTGGGCTGGATCCCTGCTTCCCTCTGCTATTTTGTGGGTTCTGCAGTTCTAGAATTTTTTCAGAGCCATATTTATAGGTTTTTGGAGGTACCTGGCAGGGAGCTCATGCAAGTCCCTGCTTTTTGTTGTTTTTAATGTATTCTGCTATCTGCCTCCATTTTATAAAAGAGTTCATCCCATTAACAATCACAGTTATGATTACTCTCTGTGTCTTTCTCTCCATCCTATTTCTTCATGTCTAGTTTGTGCTTTTATTTCCCCCTTCTCCCTTACCCTCCTCAAAAGAGATTTGCTTTTTGCCACTGCCTCCTTCAATTTTCCCTTCCTATTAGCCCCCCTCCCTTACCTTATTCTTTTCCCTTACTACTTCTTCCCTCCCTTCTAACCACACCCATTTTTCTTTCCCATTTCCCCTCCTACTGCTCATATGATGAGTTAGATTTCTATACTTAACAGAGTATGTTATTCCCTCTTTGAATCAAATCCAATGAGTAAAGCTGAAACAATGCTCATCTCCTTCCCTTCTTTCCCTCTACTATAATGTTTTTGTGCCTTTTCATGTGATGTAATTTATGCTTTTCTACCTCCTCCTTTCTTTTTCTCCCATTACAATCCCTTTGTATCACTCAGTTATGTTTATATCATCACATCAGTTAATTTATACCCACACCTTCTATCCATGTATATCCCTTTTAAATGTCATAATAAATACATAATTCTCAAGATTAACAAGTATCATCCTCCCATATAGGAATGTAAGCAGTTTGGCCTTATTGAATAACAAGGTTTTTTTTCTATGTTTTTTTCCCCTGTTTACCTTTTTACACCTCTCATGAGTTCCTGTATTTGATGAACAAATTTTCCATTGAGCTCTGGTATTTTCCTCAGGAAGGTCTGGAAATCCCTTATTTCATTGAATGTCCATCTCCTTTCCTGAAAGATTATGCTCAATTTTGCTGGGTATTTGATTCTTGCTTGTAGTCCAAGCTCCTTTGCCTTTCAGAATATCATTTTCCAATCTCTCTGATCTTTTAAGGTAGAGGCTGCAAGATCCTGTGTCCCTGAATGTAGTTCCTTGATATTAAAATTGGTTTTGTTTTTTTTTGGAGTGGGGCCTGCTTGTAGTAGTTTCTCCTTAACCTGATAATTCTGGAATTTGGCTACAATATTCTTGACTTCTTCAACTTGGGTTCTCTTTCAGGAGGTGATCGGGGGATTCTTTCAATTACTATTTTGCATTTTTGTTCCAGGACCTCAGGGAAGTCTTCCTTGTTGATTACTTGGAAGATACTCTCCAGGCTCTTTTTTTTTTTCATCATGGCTTTCCAGTAGAGCAATAATTCTAAGATTTTCTCTCCTGGATCTATTTTCCAGGTCAGTTGTTTTTCCAATGAGATGTTTTACATTTTCTACTATTTTTTCATTCTTTAAATTTTGTTTGGTTGATTCTTGATGACTCATAGAGTCATTAACTTCTACTTACCCCATTATAATTTTTAAAGAATGATTCTCTTCAATTAGCTTTTGTACTTCCTTTTCCATTTGCTTATTTTTTCTTTTTAAGGAGTTATTTTCTCCTGACAGGTGCTGCACCTCCTTATCCATTTGGCCAATTTAACTTTTTAAATTGTTCTCTTCAGTGAATTTTTTTCATTTTTTCATTTTTATTTTTAAAATCATTGGTCAATTTTTCTTCTACCTCTCTAATTTGGTTTTAAAATTCCTTCTTGAGCTCTTCCAAGAATTCTTTGGGGGCTAAAGACCAGTTGATATTCCTTTTTGAGGTTTCAGATGTGGGTACAGTGTCAATGCTATACTCTTCTGAATTCATATTATGATCATCCCTGTCCCCAAAGTATGATTCAATGGTCTTTATTTTCTGTTCTGCTTCTTATTCATGGTGCTTGCCTTTTTTCTGGCTTTTAAATTGGATCTCTGCCCTTGGGGCATGGGGACTCTGTCCCATGCTTCTTGTGGTTGGAGCTTACTGGCTTTGAGTACTGCAGTTCTCTGGTTCTGTCAGATAAAAGCAATAGATATATAAAATGCCGCTGTTCACCTGGTGCTGAGCTGGAGCTAGCTGGTGTGTGCTGATGCCAGGTTTTTCTGAGTTTCCCAGGGGTTATACTGAAGCTCACAGCATGAGGTGTGGGGGAAGGGTAGTTTGGCCACTGGAAGTCACCTGTTCTCCTAGGCCTGGACAAGTTCTGCCACTGGTGGATGCTGGCACTGGTGTGTGCAGATTTCCTAGGCTGTGCAGAGGCACCCCTAAGGTCCTGGTGTTGGCACTTCCTGGCTCTGCCCCCCTGCAGATCAGGGTCTCCTGCTGGTCTGCTGAGGTTGGGTTTACTGGAACGTCTCCGGTCCTGCCCTGGATCCATTTAGTCACCCTAGGAGGGACCCTTCCCTTAGATCTCCCTAACCTTCTAAGCAAAAATACTGCTGTACTCCTAAGATCCACTATTCCAGGATTTTTCCTAGGGCAATATTCTCTAGGTTTTTCAAGGCTAAGAAGGGGACAATGAGAGCATGTACTTTGCCATCATGGCTCTCGCAAGTTTAAGTATGTGACTTTGCTGTGGGCTGATATCGCTAGGAGTAGCTGCTGCCTCTGCTGCTGGCCCTTCTCTTCTGTCTCACCCAGTTCCGAGAGACTCCTGTCCTGCGCTGAGAGGTTTGGGAGTCCCTACTGCTACCAGTGATTGAGTTCACTAACACTGGGCCCACTTCTGCTCTGCTATGCCCAAGTCTGTGCTGGTATAGCCCACACAGTCTGTAATCTCTGAGCCAGGTGCAACAGATCCTTTCCATTGACCTTCCTGGCCTGTCCTGGGCTGGAAATCAGCCACACTCTATCTCTCAGTGGATTTCACCTCTTCAATATTTGTTTAAATTCACTTCTTAGATGGACCCTACAGAATTTATGGGCCAGCTCTGGCGAGTACCTGCTTTCACTTTGCCCTCATGGCTACACCCACTGGAAGAAACTTTTATGGGTTGACTTTTGGAGAATTCTTTGCGGCTGGCTGTAAAGTCAATCAGTAAGTGAAAGATCTTTCCTGCCCATTGAGTAGGCTTCAGGTGGGGCAACAAAGGAGGCCTGATTAGAGACAGGAATTTGGAGTCAGCATTGCTGCAGGAGAGAGTGTTGAGCAGAGAGTTAGGATTCATGAGTGATCTTTTATAGGAAGGCCCTAGCAGCAGGGGAGGCTACAGTATGTCTTAGTTCCTTGCTATAATATTTTGTTATAATTTCCTGGTTACTACAGTGAGGTGGGCTTACCAGTTTTATATTGCTACTATATCAACTTGAAGGCATTGGTCCTTGGGTTTGATCCTCTGGAATCTACATAAATGTTATACTTCCTCTGCCTACTACCTAGAGATTCCTCATACTTCATGATCCTGAAACACTCAGGCATGTCCAAGGCCCTCTCCCAGGTCATGAATTTTGCATTACTACTATACCGGCAACACAAAAATAGTATCTCTGCATGGTCAATTTAAATCATGCTTGTGTAGTCTAAAAGCATTTTTTTGGGGATTGTTCAATATTGACATTTCTAATGGTTCTGAGATAAAAGACCATGTATTTTGATGGCCACTGATGGTATTAAGAACTGGCTTCCTAAAGCTGTCAAAGGTTCCTGGGGTACAGAATTACTAAAGGAAGGGTAACAGAGCATGGCTCCTCTTGGGCAAGGTCAAGTAGTCTCTCCCATCCTGCCAGGGAGTCAGCCTTAGTGACCACGCTGTCTGGTTCACTCTAACTAAGGGGTTAACCTGGTATTACACAGGAATGTAATTCCTGTAGTTTTGATTTTGATCCAATTTTGAGAAGGATGTAGTTATGTCCGGCGGTTCCGAACCTTTCAGACATGTTTATGATCCTCTTTGAGATTATAAACTCTGCCCTCCTAATACAATGTGAAAGGGCAACATCGGGAAGTTTTCTCTGAGGTGAAGGATAGAGTGAGCATAAGCAGTTCCTTGGGGTCACCTAAGCTTATTTCTATGAAAGTGATGCCTTGATGATGTAACATAGTGGGTACGATCATGAAACTTTTGGATCCTCTATAGTGAGACAGGAGAGACTTTGCTAGTGGGGGACACAGGCCACACAGGTCCCTTCATCCCTGATATGGGGGCTTGAGGAATTTAATTAAGTTGTGGAAACAGTTGACAAGACAATGCCTTCTGCTGTACCCATTGCTCTGCTCCCTGTTTCCACAGTGTAGGCCTTATAGATGTATCCTTCCTCAGGCCTGATTGTCAACTCTTTTAGTGTGAGGGCATCTGAGGTTTCACAGTGGTAAGACATCTTGTCTTGAATTGAGGAAGAAGAAAACGGGAATCCAAGGAGCTTGAGGTGTTGCTTGGCAGGATCACTTTCCAGGTTGAAAGAAGCAGTGAATGACAGAGAAAGTTCTCTGTGTGCCCTTGCCTTCTGGTTCAAATACTTTCTTCATTTCCTGTTATTGGGACTTTTTCTCAGCTAGACTATTCACGATTCATGGGAATGAATTTCGGTTAGCAACAGATACTCTCAAGTTTCAAAAAAAATAAATGGTAGATTTCCTCCTTCAAATTTGAAGTTCTATTTGAAAGAAGGTGTTCTGAAAGACTTTTTATAGCTAGCATTCCAAGAGCAGCATGTCTCTTCATGCTGAGATTACTTTACTTGCCTGCAGTGCTAAGGGATTTCCTCTAGAAGTGATCCGGTCTGAATGAGTCATGGTTCTGACCCAAGCAACAGTGACAATGACCATGAATCTGAGGATGATGATGTTTAATGCGATTTCTGTTTAATTTGTCCTTCACTTTTCACTCCATTTTCCTGGACATCATATGATGCAAGTACCCTTCTTCTCTCAGAGCCTTCTTCTGACTCTGAGACTGCTCATGGGGAGTGAGCAAGGGTTCCACACCTAGGATAAAGTGGAAGTGAGATATCAGGTCAAGATTTCTGGTGCCCAAGTGGAGATTTCTCATCCCCTTTAACTCCAACGGGAATCCCATCATTTATCTTTCAG
This sequence comes from Trichosurus vulpecula, assembly GCF_011100635.1. NCBI lineage: Eukaryota > Metazoa > Chordata > Mammalia > Diprotodontia > Phalangeridae > Trichosurus > Trichosurus vulpecula. The sequence continues at coordinate 15,271,972 of NC_050581.1, forward strand.
CATTTTAGAAAGGAGTTTAGACTCTAGCCCTAATTTCTCCTTCTACACTCTCGATTAGCTTCATTGCTTTCATTTGTGGAAAGAGCGCTCATGCTTTCCAGGGTTTGTACTGTACCCATTGATGACACTGAGGCCCTTTGGTGAGGTCCAAATGATGGGCGGAGTTTTGCAGCTGCAAGAATCAAAGTGTTCCTGAGACCCAAGACACAGGCCTTTTACCATGTCCTCTTGGGTGAGACAGATAGTACCTTAATCTATAAATGTTCTCTCTTTCAATCTCAGACATGATCGACTGAACTGGGTTGGCAGGAAAGTAGAGTGCAAGGGCCAAATGATGTATGTCAATGGGCTTTGTCAGTTTCCAGGATGTTATGGCTCCTCAGGTCTTGGATTTCTTGGTCTCTGAGTCACTGAATTTTCAGAAAGGTTCCACATTTCCCATTCCCAAAACTGTTTTTTTGCCAAGTATTCAGATTCCCTCTAGTGGGCCAATGTCTTATGACAGCTATTTGGCTTGAAAGAAAATTGCCCCAACCCATTTCTGTTGCTTTAGACACTTCTGGGGAGCAGGTTTTGCCAAGGGAATCATGACTGGCAGCTAGGAACACAGAGATAGATGGAGGAAATTCTCCAGGTGCTCTCTTGAGGCATCTTTTCTCAAGTATTCATGCAGAAAGGAAGCAGAGGGATAATAATGGTGGTTGTGAGGAGGAGGAGAAGGTGTGGATGTAGGTGTGTGGGTGTCTTGTGATTTTGAGTTTCATTTTCTTGACAATGCATTGTCCTAGCCAGTGAGTGAGGTGAATGGAGAATCTGGTACAGCAGCATTGAGTTGAATAAAAATCTTGATACACAGTTTCTGGTAATTAAAAATCAATTTATTAATTTTGGTAGCTGATAATCAATAGATTGGCCATTCGTCATCTGTCTCCATATCCAAAGACAAAAACATGGAGATCACTGGATGCTTAATTAAATTTGGAAAAGAGGTGTCTCTCACAGGCGAAATCACCCTGGTTGTTGAACAGTTCATTAAGAGGTTGTGAACATGGCTTGATCACGAGATTCGGTCATGTCCAGCAATCTGGACAAAACAATCTATTTCTACCCAGACCACTCTGGTTGGTGTTCTCCATCATGGGCTTTCTTACCCTCAGCCATGTTGGGGGGTTGCATGGGCATAGAGTTAATGCTTTAGCACTGGAATTCTTCTAATTATATTCTGTTTATCCCTTATAGAAGTAAGATCTTCTATTTAGTTGGAGTCTTGCCTTATATGAAGGAACATGTTCCCTGAGGATTTGAAAACCTCATTTATCAGCAATGTCTTTCAGATATGGGGGACTGGTTCCTGAAAGCAGAAATAGACAGCCTTAATTCTTATTTAATAATTTATTACTGATATAACATAAAAAATCATTTCCCTCAGCAGGAAGATGAGATTTGGAAGTAAAAAATCTGTCTTGGAATCCAATCCCTACTACTAAGGCCAATAACTATAGCTGTAGCCTTATTATCTGATTGCGTGCATTTCCAGGATTACCGATTTGTTCTTGTTGATTTTTTTTTTACTAGCCCTGGACAGGGCAGTAAGGTGGTGCAGTAAACAGAACACAGAGCTTGGAGCCAGGAAGATCTGAGTTCAGGTCTGGCCTTAGACACTTACCAGCTATGTGAACCTAGACAAGTCACTTATCACTTATTGCCCTCAGTTCCTCATCTGTAAAATTGGAACACACTGGAGCTGGAAAAAGCAGACCACTATAATATCTTTGCTAAGGAAATCCAATGGATAAAACTCCATGGCATCACATAAAATCAGGCATGTCTGAGGAAATGAACAACAATAAGCCCTGGGCAATATTTTCTTTGAATACCTGACTTCACACTGAAAAAGTCTCATTTAAATTTTATATTTCTTTCATAAATTTCCTTCAGTCCAAAGGTCATTCTCTTTTGTTTGCACATATTTCCTCAAAATTTTTGACTCATTTGGTTGAGCATCATTAAGACTTTATCCACCTAACCACATTGGAGGGTAAAATCAGCTCAGTGGTGTCACCCCTGCTATGAAGCCTTATCCTGTATCAGAAGACTTTTCATATGATGGAGAGTTTAATAGATAGTTTTATGTTGGCGATTTAGTCTGAATTCAAGTTGACACTGAAGGAGTACAATGCTTTCTTCATTTCATGAATTTAGCATTTTATTTAGTTCCATTCTGCCTGCTTAATAAGGAAGGAACTGCAATAAGGGCGAAAATTAAGAGCCTAACATCTACAATGGCCACAAGACAGGTTTCTCAATTTTATAATATGTTCCTCTCTGCCCCGAAACTTTGATCACAATGCAATATTCCATCTGATCAAAAGATGGCACCAAAAAAATGTCCTAAATTCTGCAATGTCGATTTTGACCACTAGATGGAACCAAAGATCGTGATATTAATATTCTTCAATTTTTTTTTTTTCATCTCTAGATATCTGCAAAAGACTGTGACATAGTCTTCAATGGCACTAAATTGATCAAAAAAAAATATGTTAAAAGTCTACTACATGCCCACTTCGCTTTGGGTGCTAGGAGCCCAAACACAAAAAAGAAATGTTCCCTGCCCTCAAAGAAAAATAGATCCTATTGATGGAAACCAACTGTGTATGAGGAATACAAAATGAGCCTGGCCCTTAAAAATAGGAAGAAGAAAAGTTTCACCATTCCTTTTCTGAGGTGAAAGGTTAAAACTAACGTTTTTAAAATGAATGTTAAAAAATGTCTTCACATGTAATTGGAAAAATTATTTAAAATAAAAATTAATTGGGCATAAGATGATAGTTGCCAAAAAACTCCAAAGATTCACTGAAGCTTGGCTTTTAAAGTCACAAGAGAAGGAAAACCAGACGGAGATAAGGCAAGCTTCTTTAGAGTAAAAGAAAATCCATAGCTTACTAATGATGAATGAACAGTGAAGCATTTATTAAGCATTTACAATGTTGCTTCTAAAAAGGCAGGAAGAAAATGAAGCAGCACAAGCAAGAGACAAAAATTTAAGAGATGAATTTTCTTTAGTCAAAACATCAGCCATTATGATCGTGCATCAAAGTACTTTTGTAAATAAAAGAACTTAGCAGGGTTTGTTCAGTAATAAAGTAATCCAGTTTGACTAGAGTACAAACTATGGAAAAGGGAGTAATTTGAGATAAGGTTAGAAAGGTATCATGATAGAAGTATGAATGCCAGGGAAAAGAAGTTTGAGTTTTGCTCAGCAACTAATGTCCAGATTAATCCAATTTCCAACTTCATCATGAGATGTTTTGCAGTGAATTAGAAATGGAGAAAATAAAACCATATTTCATAGTACAGGAATAAAAATGGCAGTTTGTCCTTAGTCAAAAATTAAACTTTCTTAAAACATCCAAATTATTGTGACATCTTTACAGTTCCCTTCCTCCTAAGATATAAATACCATCTTATTATTATAATATTCCATTAGATACAGAAATCAAGTACTAAAGCTTAATGTAGAAATACCATAAATACCTAATTTAAAACCACAGGTGGTACAAGAAGGGTGTTCAGAAAATAACTTATAAATTGCTTCTGGCTACCTTGGGGGGAAAGTTTTTTTTTTAATAAAGGCCATAAGGCACATACACTTGTAGACAAAATTAATTTTTTAATTAATTTTATTTAATTAATTTAATTAATTAATCAAGTAGTTTTTGGAAACCAGGTATCATGACAATGCAAGAAAACTCATTTTGATGGCGTCTAAAAAATATAGGTTTGCACATCTAAAATCTTGCTAAAAATATTTTAAAATATTGCTAAAAAGTTTTAAATAAAATTCAGACAAATTAATTATTAATAATAAAACTAAGCCTCACAAAACCAATAATCAAGCAAATTTCCCTGCTTTTCAGTAGAGGTAAAGGACATACAGCATGTAGCCTGTACTGTCAAAATTGGTCACTTGGCTGATTCTGCTTAACTTTTTAAAATGTTACAATGAAGCATTCAAGATGAGGGGTTCATCAGTAAAGAATGTGATGTAAAAACAGAAAGTTGTTTTGCCATTGATAATGGTAATTTAGATATGTCAAATTCCAGTGTAAAAAATCCAGGTCAAATTCCAGTTTAAAAAATCCAGGTAAGACAAGTTAGGAGGACCTGGGAGAAGAGAAACGATAGGATTCATTGTAGTAGCAGGAATTCAGCCCACTCAGGTCGCAGCAAATGATCACCATCTAAAATGCTACAAAGGCTTTGGAAGATAAGACAAATTCCATCAAAAGGTCACCAAATGGCATCCTCAGGATATTTACCAAGACATAACCTAAAAATGTAAAAGCAAGATTTACTAAAAACTAATTGGTTTCTCTTAATTCATAGGTCATTAAGGGATTTTCCTGGATCATTTGGGAATATTTCATACAAAAGGGTAAGAGGCAGCATGTGAAAACCCCACTAAAAATTAACTCATTAGAAAAAAGGTCCAACCATCCCTGTTGAATACTGTGAAAGCTGCCTTGACTTCTTTTCCAGCAATTTACAAAATCAAGTTTCATCTAAGGCTAGCAATGCAGGCAATCAACCAAAGGCTTGCAACTCACATTGCCGGTGCACTGTTGTTAACTGAAGCTTATAGAGGATTACCTAAGAATGTAACCCAGCAGGACAGTATTCAAAGCACTAGTGAATACAATCTTCTACACAGCTGGGCAGATGTCTACCATTCAGGGCCACAGGATTAAACCAAAAAAAATCTATGCCTGGGTCCCTTGAAGTTACTTCTTTATTCCTACATTAGAGCCATCCTTAGATGTTGAATTGAGGTGGTGGGAAAATGGCATTATTGGGAGTTGTGAACTGATGCTATGCCCAAAGGACCATATGCCACTTCTAGGGCTGTATCCCAAAGAGATCATAAAAGTGGGTAAAGAACCTGGATGTATGAATATTTATAGTAAAATTTATAGTAGCTCTTTATGGTGCCAAACATTTCAAAATTAAGGGGAATGAATGTAATGTAATGTTATTGGGCTATTAGAAATAAGGAATGGAGGGACTTTCATAATGTGATCTGATGCTCAGTGAGGGAAGCTGAACTAGTACATTTGATACACTTGAAAGACTCATGGAAACATTATCCCCATACAGAGAATTAAGGAATCTGAATGCAAATTGAAGCAAAATTTGTTCATTTTTCCATTGTTTCTTCTTCCTCCAGGTTCATTCCATTGGTTTTAATTTTTCTTAACCACTTGTGAATGTGCATGTAGTAACTTCAATTACATGCTGTGTTGTGGCACAGGGTGGGGGGTGGGGCAGGGATTTGAAACTCAACTTGGGGAGTGGAATGTAAACTAATGAATTTCAGCAAAGGAGGGAAAAAGAATGGCCAGAAACTAAAAATTAATTGGAATCGTAGAAACAATAACTTCATTTAAGAGAATGACAATAATGAGACAACATACCAAAACTTATGGGACACAGCAAAAGCAGTTCTTAGGGGAAGTTTTATATCTCTAAATGCTTACATGAATAAAATAGAGAAAAAGGAGATCAATGAATTGGGCATGCAACTGAAAAAGCCAATAAAAAAACAAATTGAAAATCCCCAATTAAATACCAAATTAGAAATACTGAAAATCAAAGGAGAGATTAATAAAATTGAAATCAAGAAACCGTTAAATTAGTAAATAAAAACAGCTGGTTTTATGAAAAATACCAACAAAATTGATAAACCTTTGGTCAATTTGATTACAAAGAAAACCAAATTACCAGTATCAAAAATGAAAAAGGGTGACTTCACCTCCAATGAAGAGGAAATTAAAACAATTTGGAATTAGTTTGCCCAATTGTATGCCCATAAATTTGACAACCTTAGGGTTGTCAATGGATGAAAATTTACAAAAACGTAAATGGCCCAGGTTAACAGAAGAGGAAGCAAAATGCCTAAATAACCCCACATCAGAAAAAGAAATTGAGCAAGTCATCAACAAACTCCCTAGGAAAAAATCTCCAGGGCCAGATGGTTTTACATGTGAATTCTGTCAAACACTTAAAGAACAATTAATTCCTATACTTTATAGACTATTTGGGAAAATAGGTGAAGGAATCCTATCAAATTCTTTTTATGACACAAATATGGTACTAATACCTAAATCAGGAAGAGTCAAAACAGAGAAAGAAAATTATAGACTAATTTCCCTAATGAATATTGATGCAAAAATTTTAAATAAAATATTAGCAAAAAGATTGCAGCAACTTATCAGGAGAATAATACACTATGACCAAGTAGGATTTATTCCAGGAATGCAAGGCTGGTACAATATTAGGAAAACTATCAGCATAATTGATTATATCAACAACTAGTAGAAATCATATGATCATCTCAATAGATGCAGAAAAAGCCTTTGACAAAATACAACACCCATTCCTATTAAAAACACTAGAAAGCTTAGGAATAAATGGAGTGTTCCTTAAAATTATAAATAACACCTACCTAAAACCATCAACAAGCATTATTTGTAATGGGGATAACCTAGATGCATTCCCAATAAGATCCAGGGTAAAACAAGGATGTCCATTATCACCCCTATTATTCTATTTGGTACTAGAAATGTTAGCTGTAGCAATAAAAAGAAATTGAAGGAATTAGAATAAGCAAAGAAGAAGCTAAATTTATCACATTTTGCAGATAATATGACTTAGAGAATCCTAGAGAATCAAGTAAAAAACTTGAAATAATAAAACTTTAGCAAAGTTGCAGGATATAAAATAAACCTACATAAATCCTCAGCATTCCTATACATTATTGACAAAGCCCAACAGCAAGAGATAGAAAGAGAAATTCCATTTAAAGTTACTGTAGACACTATAAAACACTTGGGAGTCTACCTGCCAAGGTAAGCCCAGGGCCTATATGAACACTTTTCACACAAAGTCAGATCTAAATAAATAGAAAAACATCAGTTGCTCATGGTTAGATAGAGCTAATACAATAAAAATGACCTAAATTAATTTACTTATTCAGTGCCATACCGATTGAACTACCAAAATATTATTTTACAGAGCTGGATAAAATAACAAAATTCCTCTGGAAGAACAGGAGGTCCAGCTATCTAGGGAATTAATGAAAAGAAATGCTAGGGAAGGTGGCCTAGCCACACGAGATATTAAACTGTACAATAAAGCAGCAGTCATCTAAACTACTTGGTACTGGCTAAGAAACAGAGTGGTGGATCAGTGGAATAGGTTAGGTACACAAGACAGTAGTCAATGACTATAGCAATCTACTCTTTGATTTCCCAAAAACTGCTGGGAAAATTGGAAAATGATAAGACAAAAAGTGATCATAGACCAATCTTACACCATATATCAAAATAAAGTCAAAATGGGTTCATGATTTAGGGAATAAAGGTTGATACTATAAGCAATTTGGGAGAGCAAGGAATGAATTTATGACACAAGAGATAACATTACAAAATGCAAAATGGATAGTTTTGACCATGTTAAATTGAAAAGTTTTTGTATGTTAAAGCCAATGCAACATAGATTAGGAGGGAAGCAGAAAGTTGGGAGAAAATCTTCCATAACTAGTGTCTCTGATAAAGGCCTCGTTTCTAAAATATACAGAGAACTGAGCCAAATTTATAGGAATACAAGTCATTCCCCAATTGAGAAATGGTCAAAGGATATGAACAGGCAGTTTTCAGAGGAAGAAATTAAAGATATCCATAAGGCATATGAAAAAATGCTCTAAATCACTACTGATTAGAGAAATGAAAATCAAAACAAAACTCTTAGGTACCATATCTCTCCTGTCAGATTGGCTAACATGACAAAACAGGAAAATGATAAATGCTGGAGAGGATGTGGGAAAATTGGAACACTTACATTGCTGGTGGAGTTGTGAACTGATCCAGCCATTATAGAGAGCAATTTGGAACTATGCTCAAGGGGCTATAAAAATGTTCATACCCTTTGATCCAGCAATACCACTTCTAGGGCTGTAATCCAAAGATTATTACCACACAAGTGGGAAAGGGACCTGTATGTACAAAAATATTTATAGAGGCTCTTTTTGTTGTAGCAAAGAATTGGAAATCAAGGGCATTCCGCCCATCAATTGGGGGAATGGCTGAACAAGTTGTGGTATATGAATGTAATTTACTATTGTGCTATAAGAAATGGGGAAGATGCAGACTTCATAATAACCTGAAAAAAACCTAAATGATATAATGCTGGAGAGGAGCAGAATCAGGAGAACATTATACACAACCATAGATATATTGATTCTGTGATGACTAACCTTGATAGTCTTGGCTTTTCTGAGCAATACAGGGTTTGAAGACAACTCCAAAGGACTCATGATGGAGAGAACTATCTACATCCAGAGAAAGAACTATGGAGTCTGAATGCAGATTGAGGCATTTGCTCTCCTTTTTTTCCTTTTGTTTTTGTTCTTTTGGTTTTATTTCTTCTTTCTCATGATTCATTCCATTGGTCACAATTCTTCTTTACAACTTGACTACTGTGTAAATAAGTTTAAAAGTTATATGTAGAAGATATATTGGATTCCATGCAGTCTTGGAGGGAGGGGAGGAGGGGGGAAGAAAATCTGGAAATCAAAATCATGAGGAACTGAGTGTTGTAAACTAAATAAAAAATCTTAAGAGTGGCAGACAGGTAGGAGATTCAGGAGATCAGTGTCATGCAATCCTAGAGAAATGTTTTATCAAGAAGAAAATGAAAATGTTAAGGCTTTTAGGGGTGCCTGCTGACAAGGGGTATAGAGCTGTTCCTGCTTTGCTGGGTCCAGTTCAAGGGGTACATAGCCTGATCAGTCATCTAGAAGTTAATGGCTGGGGTGGGGGGCGGGACAAACCTGGCACCTGGTGGAAGACAAACCTGGCACCTGGTGGGGGACACACCTGGTGGTATGTGAGTAAAAGAAAGAAAATAGACAAACTAGCCATGATAAAATGGGTAACTTTACCTTCTGCCCAGGGCTCAGTGAGAGAGGTATAAAGTGGGAACAGGAGGACAGAGTACTGGGGGGCATCTCCACCACTTTTCCAACATTGGGGCAATCCTTTCCCCAATGTCCTTCCTGGTCACCTGGGCATGGTTCCAGAGGAAAAGATCTTGTGGATCCCTGGGAGGGCCCTGGAGGGGCACGCCTTTGACCAGTGAGTCTCCTTGTAGCATCAAAAGTAGATTTCCTCACTGCCCAAGTTACCAGGCTTCGTCTGAGGGGGCACCCTGGAGGAGCACTCCTTGGGTCTTTTCCTAGCCATGGTAGAAACCAAGAATTGAGCATGTTCTGTCTCTAGCTCCTTCCCAAGTCTCTTGTTAGAGACTCCAAAGGCCATCTCCAGTAATTGGGTGTGAGGCATTCTGGGTATCTCCTTATATCTGAGGCAGACTGATGTAAGATTATAAAATATAAAGTTCATTTTCCACACAGATGAAGCTGTAGGGCCCTTCTCATTAAATGTTTCACATAGAGGACACAACAACTTAAAGGTTGCTGACATAGGTCTGTGCCAATCTTGTGGATAAGTTTCCACACAGATGGAGCCGTAGGACCCCTCTTGTGAAACAAGTTTCCATAGAGGGTTGCTGAGATAAGAAAAAGAACTTTAAAAAGACCTATGGAAGGGTTATGGTGGGGGGATCAGAAATATTGGTCATCAACAATTTAGCAACAGTTTTAAACTAACCTGGCCACATAGGGTATGATGTAACTGGGGAGGATCAGGACCAATCTTAGGACAAATCCTGATCCAGAGGGGAGGGATCACTACTAACCTGATCTAGAGGGGAGGGGTGGCACTAACCCTATAAAGCTCATTCTTGCTTCTGTATCCAGTGCAGTCTTCCTTTCTGAGGAGTTGTGCCAGTTTTACTTGAGAACTGAAAGGGGAGGGGACCCTTCAGCCTCTTGAATAACACTTGAGACTCCCAATTTAGGAACTGTATCTGGGGTCTTCTTTATATCAACTGATATGTTTGTATATTTTTTAGTTTCTACTAGCTGGTTTTGGAAAAGGACAGGGTTTTCCTTTTCTCCTAGAGTAATTTTTTGAGAATTTGCTTTTGAAATGCAGTTCTTAGATCTTCTATCAGGCAAAATTACTGTATGGTCTCTAGGTCCCCTTATCCTCACCCTTGATAATGCCATTCCAGGTCACTAGTGGGAATGGCAGCTGTTTCTGGGAGGTATTTTGTGGGGATTATTGCTAGCCAAATGATTCCCAAGTTTTTGGGCTTGTTACCAGATTCTCCTCTTTGTACAAGTGAAGATATGCAAATCACCCCAGAAAAAGTATGTCCCCAGTTTCAGGTCCTCTTTAACCAGGAGATCTGAATCGAATGGAATATGCACTCAAAATTGTCTCGCTATGTGAGACAGGGGATTCCCTTAAGGTAGAAAGCCCTGAAGGAGCAGTGGGACAGGGGCTGAGGGAGATAGGAAGTCCCAGTTCTCGTGAGGGACTTGTGAGGGGAGTGCTGGCTGAACTGGATTGGACTACAAGGCCAGGAGATCTGGCTGGCAAGAGAAATCAACTGGCACCTGAGGAGTAATAGGGGGTTGGGGGGGGGACAAAGAGACTGCAGTGGGAATGGAGTGCAGGACAGAATCTGAGTAGGATACTGCAGGGACTGTTGTAGGAGCAGGTCCTGGGGCCAGAACAGGGGGTGGGCCTGTGTGGGGGAGGGGCTATGGGAGGAAATGCGGGGTAGGAGACATGGAAGGTGAGTGGGGGGGGGGTCAGAAGAAAAAGGAAGAGAAACAAGAAGGGTGGGGCAGGAGGGAATGTAGATGGGGAAGGGGGGGCGCAAAACCCTGGGGGCCATAAAGGAGTCATCCAAAATATCTCAGCATCTTAAAGAGTTTTCAGAACAGACAGCTTGCCAGTTTTGTAAAAGACAACCTAAAGATGTCATTGTTCAAGGTGTGCCCAGTCCATGGGCTCTAACATAACCACTGGAGTCAGGCCTCCTAGCTGTCTGACCTAATGGGACCTGAGAAGGTCAGGCCTGAACCACTAAGGTGCTTGCTTGGAGGGTATTTGATAGGGAGAGGGGGGAGGCTTACATACCTACAAGTCTTGGCTGGAGCAGTTTTTCCTGGTTTCAGGGAACCAAAATGTTGAGGTTTTTTAGAGGTGCTCAGGACCCCAAAATGCTAACACACCGGGTCCTGATAAATTCCAGTTTTGCCATAATGGGTACTCTTAGCATTTGTGACACTAATGGTAGTGGGCCAGGTTGAATCTAAAATGAGAGTAGATAGGGAGAATAAGGTGGTTCCCATTCTGTACCCCATCATTTCTCCTCACCCCCCAAACAAATGGGACCCACATTCCTTTGGGGCAAGGGTGGCAAGTCTCGGGTTCTGAAACTGCTTCCTGCTGGCAAAGGTTGTAGAGCCGTCCCGACCTCAACGGGTTCAAGGGGTACATAGCCTGAGCGGTCATCTGGAAGTTGGTGGCTCCAACCGTGGAGGAGACAAAACCTGACAAGGCAAACAAGGAGCATACAAATAGTATTTAAGCAACAAAGGACCAAACAGACAGCATGACAGCATAAAGGACAATTTCCTGGGAGGGAATTAAAGATTACTATTTACTACCTACCTCTCCTAACCACTTGTTTTGTGTACCACACTACTTCGGGGCTCAGGAGCATATAGTGTATTAGATCAGGGGTATCTAAGAACCAGCCACTGGTGGTCCTCTGGTTCCAGGATTGACTTCCAATTTCAACACCAGGTCACTTCTGTCAACCTGAAAGTTTGGTTAAAGGAGGCAAACAAACTAGGTGACATGTAAATTCATGATGTTTTTATTCCCTTAAAGCTAGTAAGTACAAGGAGCCAGAGCATAAGTTCTGACTGCCTGAACAAAGGAATGAAAAAGTTTAAATACATTTTTAGTCTGAACTCAGCATGCCTGTGTTACTTAATTTTATGATCCCCGTGTATGTTTAACCATGATACTAGAAAAGGACTTTACTTAATTGAATAGGTTGTATATACAGTAAGATAAAGAGAGTTGACAAAGTGTACATTGAAATTACAACCCAGGATCTCTGTGTTTAATTTACCATTAACATACCATAATATACTATATGGCCATAAAATACTAAGATAAGAAAAGGTCACATTATTCAAGGTAGACAGAGGAAAGAATGCTATTAAGCCAGCCTGATCTGGCATTGTTGACATAGGAATAGGTATTCTCTGAGTAAACTCAGAGGACAAAGAATAGCTTAGGTCCAGGCTCTTCTTCTAGTTTGATTAGTTCAGGCTCTGGCCCTTATTGAAGTTACTAAATTGATATTAAATGATTATCATTTCCCAACAAAGGGGGCAGGGCAAAGAGAACATAAGGAAAGAGTGTTCAAACAGATCCTCAAGTATGCTGGGGAGTGTTGTCTAAACGGGATTAGATTACAAGGCCGGTGGATCCGGCTGGGAAGGGAAAAAGTCAGCTGGCACCTGAGTAGGGGGTAGTGGCTCAGAGGGAAAGATACCATAGAGACTAAGGTGAGGGCAGGGCCCAAGGTTAGAACATGAATAGGGGTTGCCTCGGGGAAAAGAAACTGAAGGGGGAGCTGCCCTGGTGACACCCTTAGCTGAGACCTGAGCAAGGGTGGCCATGGTGCGGGGGGGGGGGGGGGGGGGAATGGGAGCTGTTGCAGGATAGGAGACGTGAAAAGTGAAATGAGGCAAGAAACAGGGGTAGGGCAGGGGGATGTTGGGGCTAGAGGAAAGGGGAAGGGAAAATAGAGGAATGAGGGGGGCACAAGAAACCAAGAAGCTTGGGGAGGTTGGGGAGCAGCAGGAGGGGTCAAGAGGGATGGTTGGGTGGGGCGGGTCATCCAAAATATCCTGTTGATCCCAACAGGTTGTATATACAGTAAGGGGCAGCTTTGTGGGGCAGCTCTAACTGTGAGCATCTTACAATCTCTTCTGACGACGGGATGTGAGAGTTTGATGAAGGCCATCAAGTAGGAAACTTCTCTAACTGTATTATGTTTTAAAGTCCCCAAAACAGCCCATGCTTCATGGCTCTCGAGGTGATACTTAAGCTAAACAGTGTCTATGAGTCTATGAGACACAAATCTGACAAGCAAGTTCAATATGCAGGGCCCAAATATAAGGAGCATTAAAGGTGATGCCAGAATGCAGTAAACAAAGAAAGAAACCAAGAGCTCCATGATGCTCTTATTTACTTTTGACATACAGGATTATCTGATCTTGTTATTTTCTCAAAAGTTTCCACTCTGATTCCAGTTCCTTTAGGAGGATCAGATGCTATTGAGGATCCAACCCTGTACATGTAAGTATAAATAACAACACTTTTGCAGGTAGAAGCTTTCTACCCTTGGGTTCACATTGATTAGGTTAATACCCAATAAGGCATGGATCTGGAGTTAACACCTCCCCTTAGCCAGCCCCATCTTGGCCCCCACCCCAGTCACCAATCCGCATCCACATAGGTTCCACACCTAATAGGGCTCTGGGCCTGGGGCCCAGCACCTAGTAAGGCTTAAAGAAATACACTGAGTTACTCAAAGAAAACAAAGGCCATTTTGCTTACCAACACATGAGGGAAGATAATCTCAGAAGGAATGCTTTTGCAAAACCCTCTTTACAACACACCTAACCAGGATAGAAAAAGAGCACATCATTTGCGCGCTGTAGGCAAAATTTAAAAATTGTAATTTACTATTCACCAGAGGCTTCAATCCTCTGTAATGCAACTTGAGTTATCACAGAATAAATAGACAGACGACAAAATTTTCTGGAATTAAAAATATGTACATTAATAAAATAATTAAATTTCCTTGGTTACTTCCTATGAATATTGCACCCTAGGAAATTGTCTGTATTGGTTGCTTGAGGTCTCATGATTTAGAATCAACATGTTTTTCAAACAAATTTCTTTTCCTTTATGAATTCTAGGGTAATGTCAAGTAGGACGTTAACTGTTGCATACAAGTCAGGGGCTGTCATCTGGCCTCCAGGAATATTTTAAACTCGGTTCATGTGAAATAGGAGCAGACTTCATGACAGAATGCATTCAAACTCTGAACATCACACGAATTCCAAGAACTTAGAGCATGGCTTCTTAACTTGAATCCACAGACTCCTAAAGGGTCCATGGATAGATTTCAGTGTATTTGAAAGGAAAAAAATAACATTTTATTTTCCTTAATCTCTAAATGAAATTAAGCTTTTCCTTTAATGTCTGTATGACAATAGACATTATTCTGAGAAGGGGTCGCAAGGCTTTACCAGACTTCTAAATGGGTCTATCATATAAAACAAGTTAAAAACTCTTGAGTTGGTTAGAGGCTCTGTCCAGGGATACCCATCAAAGCTCAACATCTGAGTTTACTTATTTATTTAAATAAAAACATATTTTTTGCCAGATGCTTTCTTCATAGTAACCTCTTTTCTTCTATTCTTCATTCCACGAGTCTTAATTAAGTCCACTAAGAGAGGGGTTGGGAGTAAAAAGAAATTGGTTAATCACTTGAAACTTTGACAGGCCCTGGGGCCTCACTCAGAACCCTTAGTTCTTATTTTAAAGTTCCACCTATTTTGTTTTCCAGCCCATATCTAGTGGAGGGGAGGGGTAGCTGCTGTTACCAAGCACATTCACAAAAATATATAATCACTGATGGCCCTGAGAATAAAAGAGACAAAAAAGACTATAAAAACAGATAAAATATTTCCAAATCTACAAAGTTTGAGGACATTTGGTGCAGGGATATTTATGCCTACCTACTTCAATTATCCCTGAAGGCATCATGATTGTATAGTACTGTATAATAATTAATGTTCAGTTTTTTCATCTTTATATTTGATGCTCAGCATTTGGTGCTTTGCACATAGTTGGCATAAAAAGTTTGTAGAATTACATTAAATAATGACCCATATTTGTCAAGAAAAGGTTAACTTATGTATAGCATATATTTTCAAAGACAAGGAAGTATATAACAAGGATTGGGACTGGATCTGTCATTTTATTGGCATGAAGAACTCCAGATGAGGAAACTCTTTATTAGTGTAGTTCAGCACCTTTTCTGTCACTTAGGGGTTAGAGAGTTGCCTAGAAAACTGACAGAAGTGATTTGGCTAGTCACATAGCCAGTATGGGTTAGAAACAGAAGTTGAATCCAAGTCTTCATGGCTCTGAGGCTTGCCCTTAGCAAAATATCAAAATCAATAGAACATTTATTTTTAAAAAAGAAAGAAACAAGGAAGCCTTCTAGTTTACATAATAATATGACTTCTGTTTCTCTAACTTTTTCTCATTTTCTTTTTTTTACATTTTTTATTAATTTATATTTCATTTTCAACATTCATTTCCACCATATTTTGAGTTCCAAATTTTCACCCCATCTCTCTCCTGTCCCCACCCCAAGATGGTATGCATTCTGATTACTCCTTCCCCCAATCTGCCCTCCCTTCTATCACCAACCCCTTCTCTCTTATTCCCTTTCCCCCTACTTTCTTGTAGGGTAAGATAGATTTTTATATCCCATTGCCTGTATATCTTATTTCCAAGTTGCATGTATTTTTCTTGAAGGCTTTTGATGTAGCCTCTATGACTTTGTTGACTTCTTCTGGCTGTATGTTTTGATCTTCTTTGTCACAAAAAAGATTCTATAGTCTGAGTGTGAGTCCTTTTGAACTGCCTGGTCATGTTCCCAGCCAACTACTTGACTCTTGAGCTTTTTGTCACGGTATGACTGCTTGTAGAGTAGAGAGTACTTTGGGGCCTTAGGGGCTGCACTGCTGTTTTCAGAGGTACTTCTACTCCACCGTCAGTGCAAGCTCTGCCACAGCAGCACTCCTCATCCAAGAACTACCTCCCCCAAGAACTGCCTCCCCCAAGAACTGCCAACCAGGCCTGTGACCCAGAACCAAAGCAGGGTAAAGCAAGAGAACCCTGCCTCTGTACCAGCAAAGTGATCCCTGCACTCCCGCTCTGATCCGCTTCTCGAATCAGGAAGCAGCTGACACTGGAACTCTGAAAGCAGCTGCAGGAGCTTCCTGCTGGTGTTGCTGCTACTGCTGCCATTGCCATGCCATCTCTGCCTCTGCTAGGGTTGGGGCCAGATGGCTCTCACTCCATCCAACAGTTTTCCCACTAACCTGCTCCATGGTCTTTGGTGTCTGTGGGTTGAAAAGTCTGGTAACTGCTACAGCTCAGGGATTCACGGCCCTAAGGCCTGCTCTGGCTGCCTCTCAGTCTGGTATGTCCTGGAGTGGCCCATACTGGGCTGTGTTCAGCTCCCAGCATGGTCTGATAGACCCTTCCTAGCGACCATCTAGGCTGTCTTGGGCTGGAGACTTGTTTCCCTCTGTTATTTCGTGGATTATGTAGCACTAGAATTTGTTCAGAGCCATTTTTACAGTAATTTGGAATGATTTGGGGGAGAGCTTAAGCAAGTACCTGCTTCTCAGCTGCCATCTTGGCTCCATCCCCTGCCCCTCCAGTTGCATATAAAAACAATTTTTTAACATTCATTTTTTAAATTTTAAGTTCCAAATTCTCTTCCTTCTTTTCTCCCCACCTACCCTCATTGGGAAGGTTATACATGTGTATAGGTTATACATGTGTAGTGATGCAAAACACTTCCATAGTAGTCATGTTGTGAAAGACTAACTATGTTTTCTTCCATTTTATCCTGCCCCCATTTATTATGTTCTATACTTTGACCCTGTTCCTTTTCAAAAACTGCTTACTACCCTCTCCTTTAGTCTGCACTCCCCTCTATCAT
Source organism: Trichosurus vulpecula (assembly GCF_011100635.1). Lineage (NCBI taxonomy): Eukaryota > Metazoa > Chordata > Mammalia > Diprotodontia > Phalangeridae > Trichosurus > Trichosurus vulpecula. Next base: position 15,288,781 of record NC_050581.1, read on the forward strand.
CTCCCACCTCTCTCATTGCCTGCTCCCCTGCTTTCCTGTGGGGTAAGAGATTCTCATACCTAACTGAGTATGTACATTATTCCTTCCTTAAGCCAAATTTGATGAAAGTAAGGTTCACTCATTGACTCTCATCTCCCCCCTCTGTCTCTCCAAAGCCTCTTTTGTGAGATAAGTTATCCCATTCTACATCTCTCTTTCCCCAGTTCCTAGTACATTCATCTCTCACCCCTTAATTTTATTTTTTAGATATCATTCCTTCATATTCAACTCACCCTGTGCCCTCTGTGTATACACACACATACACACACATGCATACTTAAACATATATACACATATGTGTATACCCATTCCTTCAAACTACCCTAATACTGAGAAAGGTCTCATTAGTTACAAATATTATGTTTCCATGTAAGAATGTAGACAGTTCAATTCTAATAAGTCCCTTAAGATTTCTCTTTCCTCTTTCTGTTTATGAAGAATGCTTGAAAGTCTTCAATTTCATTGAATATTCTTTTCTGGCCTTGAAGGATTATACTTAGTTTTGTTGGGTAGGTGATTCTCGGTTTTAATCCTAGCTCCTTTGCCCTCTGGAATATCATATTCTAAGCCCTCCAGTCCCTTATTGTAGAAGCTGCTAAATCTTATGTTATCCTAATTGTGTTTCCACAATACTTGAATAATTTCTTTTTGGCTTCTTGCAATATCTTCTGCTTGACCTGAAAACTCTGAAATTTGGCTACGATATTCCTAGGAGTTTTCCTTTTGGGATCTCTTTCAGGAGGTGATCAGTGGATTCTTTCAATTTCTATTTTGCCCTCTGGTTCTAGACTATCAGGGCAGTTTTCCTTGATAATTTCTTGAAAAGATGATGTCCAGGTCTTTTCGGTCATGGCTTTCAGGTAGCCCAATACTTTTAAAACTATCTCTCCTGGATTTATTTTCGAGACCAGTGGTTTTTCCAATGAGATATTTCACATTGTCTTCTATTTTTTCATTCTTTTGGTTCTGCTTTGTAACTTCTTGATTTCTCATAGAGTCATTAGCTTCCAGTTACTCCATTCTGATTTTTAAGGAATTATTTCTTCAGTGAGCTTTTGGACTTCCTTTTCCATTTGGCCAATTCTGTTTTTTAAGCCATTCTTCTCCTTTTTGCTTTTTGGACCTCTTTTGTCATTTGGATTATTCTATTTTTTAAGGTGTTATTTTCTTCAGCATTTCTGGGTCTCCTTTAGCAAGCTATGGACTTCTTTTTCATGATTTTCTTGCATCATTCTCATTTCTCTTCCCAATTTTTCCTCTATTTCTCTTACTTGATTTTCAAAATCCTTTTTGAGCTCTTCTGTGTGTATGGGTAATTAGGGTGGGAATTTTTTTTTTTTTTTTGCTGTTTTCTCTTTGAGAATGCTAAAGTAATCGAGTCACGTGTATTAAGTCTTACTAGGTGCTAAGCCCCAGGCCCACACCCTTTTGCTGATTAAATGTGAAGCTTTCAGGTCCTGAACAGGGTATATAAACTCAGAGGGTATTATTTTATTTGGGGCTCTCACTTACTGAAAGAGTGTTAGTGTGGAGACTCTGGGTAGCTGCTGGAGCCCCCTGGCTTTGAAGAAAACCCAGATGTTGATGCTTCTGCTCTCTGGTAACTATGTATTGATACAGATAGACTGGTTTGTATTGTTTTCTCTGTTTATATAATGTATGTTTGTAATTTCTGTTTGTATTTGCTCTGAAGTTCAGGGTGCTGGCTTTTTCTCCTGAACTAAGTGAATGATATATGTGTATTTTATTAAAGTGAGATTGTTAACCCCTTAAAGTTGCTTTCCTTAGAAAAGCAGATCAAAGAACCTGTGCTAGCAGCTTTCCTGTGTTGCTGGTCTTGTTGGGTCTTACAACTCTATAGCAAGTGCTAGACACATTTTTGTTACAAAATGGCATAGTTGGAAGGATCTCCAGATTAAAAGGAAAGTATGGGGTTTGAGGGCACTGAGATAGTGGTTAGATGTTTCCCAGTTATTGGATTGGTCTTTATACTCGTGGTGGGTATGGTTCTATGGAGCCCCAGAGACCTGAAGAAAAACAGGTGAGTAACAGTGATGGGATGGTTTCCTAGGTGTCTCCTTTCCCCTCCCTACCCCACTAGCACTCCAGTGGAGACAGGCTGTGGGAGGAAAACAAGCAGAGGCTTGTGAGAGGCAGGGATGGCCAGAGCCAGGGCTTGAGCGGATTTGCCTGGCTTTGGACTGTGCTGGAGGGGTGGGTGTCCTGAGATTGCATTGTATGTGGAGCTTTGAGGCAGGAGCAAAAGATGGCCTTCTTTCAAACTTGGCAGGAGCAGTTGGTGAAGCAAGAGAAAAAGGGAAGTATGGCCTTCCTACAGATTCAGTAGGAGCAATTGGTGATGTAAGACAACATTCAGATGGCTGCTGACATACTGACCCAGCCAGAGCAGAGGACTGCCTGTGTGAGAACTTTGGAAAGGTCAGAGAAAGAGCTGGGAGCTGCATGCATCAGGATTCAGGCAGAAGCCAGGAGTGGCCAGCAGGATCTGGATGACCGGGAAGAAGACCTTGAAGTTCAGCCCTGGTTGCCTGGTTGTACCAAGGTGCTGAGTGTGCTTGTTTGCTGCCTTCCCCTGGGACAGTTTGGGATCCAAGAGGGAGAGATGGAGTTGTCTATTGTTGGTGGAGGAAGTGTCTTGGACTCTCAAGGACCCCACCCTGTTGGCTTCATTTCCCAGCCACCCCTTAGGACTTGGAAGTGGGGCTGGAACAATGTGAGGAGTACAGACCCCCAAGAGAACTTTATTTGGACTTTTTTGATTGAATTGGGACTTTGCTAACTATAGCATGCCTGTACTTGAGGGTACCTGGAGGAAGCCTGCAATGGCAGTGTGTGGAGAAGGACACATGTCTAAGAAGGACCTTACTGAACACTCTGTATTTACTAACAAAGATTGCAACTTGCTGTGTGACCTAGGGGTGGATCATTTTTGTATTGTAAACAAGTGTTTTGGGGAATGATACTGAATGATATGTTTTGTTATGTTGCTGTGAATTTTATGTTTTAGTTCCCTGATTGAATCACAATATATAATGCCTTTATTTGTTCTAGGATCTGTGGCTATTTAGATTATGTAAAACCAAGGATCCTGGAAAGGGTGGAGATATATGGGTAATTAGGGTGAGAATTTTTTTTTTACTGTTTTCTCTTTGAGAATGCTAAAGTAATCAAGTGCCTTGGATTAAGTCTTACTAGGTGTTAAGTCCCAGGCCCACACCCTTTTGCTGATTAAGTGTAAAGCCTTCAGGCCCTGAACAAGGTGTATAAACCCAGAAGTTAGCATTTTGTTTGGGGCTCTCACTCACTGCAAGAGTGTTGGTATGGAGACTCTGGAGCCCCCTGGCCTTGAAGAAAATCCAGGCGTTGGCGCTTCTCTTTTTGGTAACTATGTACATGATGTCTTGATTAGACAAGTCCTATTTGTTGAATTGTGTTATTTGATCTGTTGATATTTTCTGTTTGTAATTTCTGTTTGTATTTGCTTTGAAGTTCAGGTTGCTGGCTTTTCCTCCCAAACTAAGTGAATGATATATGTATGTTTCACTAAAGTGAGATAGTTAAACCTTTAAAGTTGCTTTCCTTAGAAAAGGAGATCAAAGAACCTGTGCTGGAAGCTCTTATTGTTGGTCTTCTTGGGTCTTACACCCCGTAGAGCAGCTGCTAGCCACATTGTTGTTACACCATGTCCTGTGACCAGTTCATATTTTTCTTGGAGGCTTTGGATGTAGGATATTTGACTTTGTTGTTTTCTTCTGGTTGTATTTTTGATCTTTGTCACCAAAGTAAGCTTCTATAGTCTGAGTTTTTTAATGCTATTCACTCATTTTCCCAGCCAAATTCTTACCTTTTTAACTCTTTGTTAAGGTAGGACTCTGCTTTCAGTGTGGAAGGTATAATTCATGGGTTTTGTGCAGCTGTTTTCAGAGTTACTTCAAGGGGCCTGTAAATTTTCAGTTCTTCCATGGTGGTATGGTCAAAGGAGAGATGTTTACCCCTTTCCTATGCTCTGGTCTCTGAGTAACTACAAGCATTTTTTTCTGCTCTGAAACTTCAAGGAGGATTTGCTCTCCACCACAGCGACAAGCTCCCCTACACCAGCACCCCTCCTCATCCCAGGACCACCACCCAGGACTGAGACCCAGATCCAAGTAGGGCAAAGCAAGGGAATCCTGCCTTAGGGTGAGCAAAAAGATCTTTGCAATCCCCCTCTGACAGGCAGCACGATCCCCCCACCATCTGTGGGCCTGGAGCTCTGGAAGCAGCTGCTGCTGCCACTGGCACCACCACCATCTCCACCACCCTGGGGCTTGGGCTGTTCCACACTCCTCTCTCACTCAGGTCTGGAGAGACATTCCCACTGATCTGCAATCTGCTAAATTGTCTTTGGTCTTTGTGGATTGAGAAGTCTGGAAACTGCCACAGCTGCCAGTGATTCAATCCCCTGAGGCCGGCTCTGGTCCTGTCTGTGCTGGTGTGGCCCACACTGGAGTGTGCTTCTCTCCCAGCCTGGTACAATAGGTCTTTCTTGTTGACGTTCCAGGTTGTCTTGGGCTGTAAATTTGTTTCACTCTGTCATTTTGTGGGTTTTGCTGCTGTAGAATTTTTTTTAGTCACTTTTACAGGTATTTGGAGAGGTTTGGGGGAGAGCTCAAGCAAGTCCCTGCTTTTATTCTGCCATCTTGGCTCTGCCCCTCCCCCCACTTTTTTTCTTATTTTCTAGGAAGCAATTGTAAATGCCTTTGGATTTTTTTTAGAATGGGTGAAAATAGGAAGGTTAGTGGGAAAAACTTCTGGATCTGCTGAATCAGAGTGAAAAGAGTGTGTGGTTGGCCCCAACTCAGGGGCACAGAAGTGGTGCAGCTCTGGGGCTGCTCCTAGAGCTCCAGCTGTGATTGCTTCTCCCCCAGGGTCACCCTGTGGGAGGAATTAAGTGGTGGATCAGAGCAGGAGTGCAGAGCCTGCTGAAGATCTGGGTTGAGGTCCAGGTTGGTGGTTCTTGGGGGAGGAGGACCGCTGGTGTGGCAGACCTTGCTATGTAGAAGTAGCTCTGAAAACAGCAGTGCAGCACCTAAAGCTTGAGACAAAGTACTCTCTACTCTACAAGTAGTCATACACTGACGAAAAGCTCAAGGGTCAAGTACTTGGCGGGGAACATGAACAGGCAGTGAAAAAGTACTCAGATTTAGACTCAGACTTCGGAATATTTTTTTGTGACAAAGAAGATCCAGGAAGAAGAAGTCAACAAAGTGAAAGTGCCTACAACAAAAGCCTCCAAGAAAAATATGAATTGGTCTCAGGCCGTGGAAGAGCTCAAAAAGGATTTGGAAAAACAAGTTAGAGAAGTAGAGGAAAATTGGGAAGAGAAATGAGAAGGATGCAAGAGAATCATGAAAAACAAGTCAATGACTTGCTAAAGGAGACCAAAAATAATAGTGAAGAAAATAACACCTTAAAAAATAGACTAACTCAAATGGCAAAAGAGCTCCAAAAAGTCAATGAGGAGAAGAATGCCTTGAAAAGCAGAATTAGCCAAATGGAAAAGAAGGTCCAAAAGACCACTGAAGAAAATACTACCTTAAAAATTAGATTGGAGCAAGTGGAAGCTAGTAACTTCATGAGAAATCAAGATATTATAAAACAGAACCAAAGGAATGAAAAAGTGGAAACAATGTGAAATATCTCATTGGAAAAACCACTGACCTGGAAAATAGATCCAGGAGAGATAATTTAAAAAATATTGGACTACCTGAAAGCCATGATCAAAAAATGGCTTAGACATCATCTTTCAAGAAATTATCAAGGAAAATTGCTCTGACATTCTAGAGCCAGAGGGTAAAATAGAAATTGAAAGAATCCACCAATCGCTTCTTGCAAAAGATCCCAAAAAGAAAACTCCTAGCAATATTGTTGCCAAATTCCAGAATTCTCAGGTCAAGGAGAAAATATTGCAAGCAGCCAGAATGAAACAACTTGAGCATTGTGGAAACACAATCAGGATAACACAAGATCTAGCAGCTTCCACATTAAGGTATCAAAGGCCTTGGAATATGATATTTTGGAAGTCAAAGGACTTAGGATTAAAACCAAGAATCACCTACCCAGCAAAACTGAGTATCATGCTTCAAGGCAAAATATGGATTTTCAATAAAATAGAGGACTTTCAAGCTTTCTCAGTGAAAAGACTAGAGCTGAACAGAAAATGTGACTTTCAAACACAAGAATCAAGAGAAGCATGAAAAGGTAAACAAGAAAGAGAAATCATAAGGGACTTACTAAAGTGGAACTGTTTTGCTTACATTCCTACAAAGAAAGATGATGTGTGTAATTCATGAGACCATTCTCAGTATTAGGGTAGTTGAAGGGAATATAGACAGAGGGCCTCTGACCTCTCACCTGACCGACCTTGAGGCCTGGTCTCTGCTAAAGCTGGGGTGGGAGAGGGCAGGGAAACACACCTTTAGTTCTGTGGAAACAAAACTCCTCCTCCCATTTCTTACAATTTCCCCCTCTTCTTTTATTCGAATTTTTGTTTCCACATTTTTAATATTCCCTTACTCTCTTTCTCATCTGAATTATTCTCCTTAATCATCACCCCATTAAATATGGGAAGGATTGATCGATGCATTGACAAATCAAAGGGGGCAGTCCCCTTTGTAAATACAGATGCAGAGACCCAAAAGAAAACGATAATGCAATTGTCCCTTTAAGATTCAAAAGTCTTCTTCCCCTAAGGCTGTCTGGCAGGGAACAACATCAGTGAAGTCCTCTGGTCCTTGGTATTTGTTCCAGCCATCTCCAGCATCTTCTTCTTGGCTTCTTGTAGGAACCAGCTTTTTTCCATTCTCCTACAAAAGTTACCTTGGCACAATTTTCTAATTCTTATACCCTGATCATTTTTACAAATTCAAAATTGGAACTTTGGCCAATTGCCATGTTTAAGAAATTTACATCAGAACCCAGTTCCTCATACTTTACATTAACTCTTTACATACTTTACTTAACATACTTTACATTAACATTTCCTCACCAGGAGGATGATATTTCACTAAGGAATTAACAGCAGACTCCAGAACATACACAAATACATTAGATAGCCAATTCTCAACACAGTACATATAACATCATAAACTTTTAGTCATGCCATGTTTCTTTGATGGCATTTACAAAATAAACCACAAGCCATTCTTCTTTTAACATTAGTAATTGTAACAAAGCTTTAGACAAGCATGATATTAACCAAATAACAAAATATTCTCACAAGCCCTTGACCTAATTGTCTCCATACTATTGCCAAGAAAAAGACCTAACTTAACACTAGTCCCAGTCCTATAGTAATCTAAGATGTTCCATAATCAATTATTTTAATAGATTTACTAAACCTTCTGATTATAGAAATTTGCCACCAAGAGAGTAGGGACTTAGAGTAAGGGGACCGTATTTTCCCCAGCTTCCTGTCAACTCCAGGCAGAGGCTATGTCAAACTGCAAGCTGTATTGAGCCAGGCTTAGTCTGCCAGGTTTCAGTTAAGTCAAGAGGGTCTCACCTCAGCATATGCTAAACAGTTGCCCCCTCAACTTTGCCAAGAAATCATACCTGCAGTTCATGCCTGCCTTCCAACAGGGCTGCTGCCATCTTGGGTCAGCTTTCCTTGATACTCACACCTGGAGTTAGACTCAGAAAAACAGTCAGTTAACAGTCCCATTAAGTCTTTGAATGGCAAGTTCCAATGATCAGTGACAATTGCCTAAGGAACATCCTTAAAGCTAGCTCTAAATAGCTTGCATGCATTTCCTCCCTTGTTCATAAAATCTTCCCATTAAGATCATAAGTTACTGCTCTAACACATTTGCGTCAGTTTCTCCTCTATTTTTCTATTCTTCTCTAATTATACCTGATCTGAAAGAATTCAACCATATAACTTTATCTTTATGTTTTAGACGATGGAATGAATTTAAATCCACGTTTAACTTTTTCCATCAGTACAATTCTACAACTTCTCTCCCAAGAGACTTACATTGAAATTCCTTTCCCTAAACTGAAAATGTCTCTGATTTAGTTCCAGTGATTAATTACACTATTTGTATTAATACCTAATTGCTCTTATATCACTTTAAAACATCTAAGGACCCTGTCCCACATAGATACAATATAGCTTTAAATCCCAGCCTTAGTCTATGGGATAACGATTCAACCTTACATTCGTAAACATTATCTCATAAAACTTCTTTTCCCTTTTTCCCAAATTATTTCCATTAATACTTTAGAAGCCATAATATCTTTCATTTGACTATACAAGAGTACCAGTGTAACCAGTCATTTGATTAGAAACAACAAGATTTCACGTATTTGCATTTATCCAATTTTCCATTTTTTCCCCCATAAAACCAACTTCTTTCACAATGGCAACAGATTCTGTCAGATACCTTCCCTTTTGTCACTACTGGCTTGTTTCTGATTACAGAGATCTGCCATAAAAAAATAGCATCATATCATCTCACCCCGAGAGTGGGTTCTTTTACATCAGATGGCAAGTTTCACTAATGAAAACTACCAAACCAAACCCCATCTCAAATCTAACCTTATAAGTTCTGCTGACTTTAAGAAGCCAGGTTTGGAGGCTTCTGACCCCTACTGTAATGGTCATTTAACCACCCTCCCCCAAGGCTTCTATAGATAAGTATTAATTCTAATAATTCTAATAAGGTTCTCACCCAGAAACTCCCAAAACTCACAATAGGTTTGAACTGCAACCAATTAGCTTACAGGTGGAAATTCAGCAGGCCTTCTAAAAATTATACAAAAAGATTTTACAGAACACTTTTCAAAAATATTTTCCCTTCTTTAAAACAGTTTAAAATTGATCCTGATGTAAACAGGGATTGTCACTAAACTTTCATGAAGAACAATTATTTGGACAGCTCTAAAATGAGATGTGTCTCCTTCTTAAAGCAAAATAACCTTTAAAGATTGGGATTAATTCAAATTCCCAAAGTGCCATCACCAATTAGTCTATAAACCTCCAGATTAACATACATAAATATATCTTTTTTTTGAGGGGGGGAAGGCAGGGCAATTGGGGTTAAGTGACTTGCCCAAAGTCACACAGCCAGTACATGTGTCAAGTGTCTGAGCCCGGATTTGAACTCAGGTCCTCCTGGCTCCAAGGCCAGTGCTCTACTCACTGCACCATCTAGCTGCCCCGATAAATATATCTTTAGATGATATAGGCTTGAAAATCACACCCCTATATTTTTCAAAGTATTACAACAACTCAATTCTTTGTTATTACAGAATTTCTGGATATCACAAAATTTCTTTAGTCAAAAAAAGGTGTTGTGATGGGGAGAACACTTAGTTTCTATACATTACATACCCAATTAAATTAGCTTTATCACAATAACAAAGTCTACCAGGACTTTAAAAGTTTTGTCCATAGGAATCCCTCTACCCTGAAAACTTTTACACAAGATTGAATATCCAAAAGTCCTTGGTTCAGTTAACAACCTCAATTTCTTAATTAACTACAATTCTTAATCTAACAACATCTAAATTACAAGAGGAATTATTTTAATCACTAGTGGTAACATTTTAATTTCTAAGGCCCAATACTGTTAGCTTTGTAAAAGAAAACATTACTGTTTATAAAACCACATTTTAACTGTTCACAATGTATCCTGAATTGACAGAGATTACAAGAGGACCCAACAAGGCCTTTGTATAAATACTTGATTTATAGCAAAAACAATTTCAACTGAACTTCCAGACAAAACTTGGAAGTTATAATTTCTTAGGTTACAGCAATTGTCCAACTTTTTAACCTAGTGTAACTCTAACACAATTTATACTATAGAAATGTAATAATGCCCTAAACATTATCATGTATGTAAAATTTGAACTACTCATTTCAGTCTAGGTAAATACATTTCTAAACCAAATATGACAGTTTAGAATTATCAAATTTTCATCACATCCTTTAAAGGCACCCAATTCACATGTATCAAGGTCAGATTAAAATCACATAATGGTCTTCTTAAATTTCACAATCTAAGAGAATTTTAGAAATACGGAAACAATAAATTCCAGATGACATCAATTGCATTTCCAGATTACCATATATAGGAATTGTTGATCCTATTACTTCTGGTATATATAAAAAATTGAGTGAAAACCTGTTGACCCTTCCAAAAGATAGGGGTCCATCCTCACCCTTAACTCCCATAACCTTTAGGGTTTTTCTCCCAATTTTTACCTCAATGGGAAGATCTCTCTGTCCCTGTGTCCACCAAGAATATTATGTCTTCTTTATGATCCCCAAACTTTAGGTTTACTAGGGTTTCTCAGCTGGGTCTGGACCCCAATAGTCTTCTTCCTCAAAAGTGAGGAGGGGAGCTACCTGTTCTTCCTTTCTTAACTCAGGACACTCTCTCTTAAAATGTCCTTTATTACAATAGTAACAGGTTGTCCTACCTGCCCATTTACCCACATCTCTCCTATATCCTGAAGCCCTGTGCCCTTTGAGATTCTCCCTTAAGGATTGTTTATGATCGCCTCTTCCTTCTTGCTTCCTCATAACTTCCCTCATAGTATTGGCCATGACCCAAGCTTTCTGTTTCTGTCTTTCATCCTCCTGCCTCACATACACTTTCTGAGCCTCTCTCAATATTTCATCTATTGGTCTTTCACTCCATCTCTCTAATTTTTGCAATTTCTTTTTTATATCTGGCCATGCTCTAGTGACAAAATTTACCTTTACCATCCCTTGGGCCACAGTGATGAGGGCACAGTCTCTGGGAACCCTCTTCAATCTGGAATACAGTCTCTGGGAGCCCCCTTGAACTGTCCTTGAATCTTCCAACTAGATCTGGCCTTCCCTAAATGATGAGGGTTTGGGGTGAGAGGTGCTCGACACCCCAAAGTACCGAAACACTGGGTCCTGCCGAAAGAATTCGACTCAAGCTTTCTCAGCCAAGGGAAAAGATAAAGTTTATTAAGAGTTAGCCACATAGGCCTGCCCCCAAGACATCCCACCCCTTGCGACGCCTGTAAGGAAAGCGGGCCAGACCAATCTGAGCTAGATTGGATCTGACCACCTTCATGGAGGCAAGATGGAGATTATATACACAAAGGTTGTGGGAGGGATTGAGGGGTGGTCTGGGGTGGCCAGAGGAGGGGTCTAGGGAAGGACTTAAGGAGGAGTCTAAGGAGGAGCCTGAAAGGACTGGGATGAAGTCAGACTCCTGGGTGGGGGAAATAGCTGAAAGCTGTATGGAAATAACAACCCATAAAGGGCTGGGGTAGCAGAGCTAGGGTATAGATATTTTGATCAGGTTTAAGGATGGGAAACATGATTAAGGGCGGGAGGTCGTTGGGAAGACAAGATTAAGGGTAGGAAACAGCTGGACAATAGAGGACTGGGCAAGGTAGGCATTTGGGCTTAATGGTTATAGCCTCAGGCCAAGGCCAGGTAGAGTGGGAAGATTCAAGGAGAGTTCAAGGGTTCAAGGGGTTCCCAGAGACTGTGCCCTCATCACTAAGGCCATAAGCCTTACATTATCATTAGGCCCAAATCTCTACCTAGCCTTGCCCTTTATTGTCCAGCTACTTCCCACACTTGATACTATCAATATCCATGCCTTCAGCTACTTCCCACCCCCAATCCCATTTTCTTGGTTGCTGGGGTCTGACCTTATCTCATCCTCCCCAGACTCCTCCTCAAGACCCTTCCTAAAGCTCTCCTCTAGTCACCCCAGACCACCCCTCAATCCCTCCTACAATCTTTGTATATATAATCTCCATCTTGCCTCCATGAAGGTGCTCAGATTCAATCTAGCTCAGCCCAGACTAAATCTGGCCCACCTGTGAAAACAGGCGTCACAAAGGGTGGGACCTCCCAAGACAACCCATCATGGTGAACCCCCAACAAACCCCGTCCCTTCCCTTGGCTGAGAAGGCCCAAGTCGCAATCCTTTGGCAAGACCCAGAGTATAGGCACCTTGGGGTCCTGAGCACCCCCAGAAACCGATAGTTCACTAACAACCATCATTTTGATTTAACCTCTTCAACAGGATCCTGAATATCTCCTCATTATTTCTAGGAACTGAGAAGGAGATTCATTTTTTTTTTAATTTCAAAAGGCTTATATTCTGTGAATTTGTCACAGTTTCCCTCATCCCTTCAATTACCAATTGTCTAAGATCCTGCATATTCCTATGATGTTCTTTAATATTGTTATCCCAGCTTGGATCTTCATTTGGGAATTTTCTATCTGCAGTTACCACTCCTGGTCCTGGAGGGTGTCTCCTTTCCCATCCCTCCATGGCTGCCTTTCTAATCTTACCCTTTCCTTCTCCCATAAACAGGAGGTTGAGTATGGACATTAATTCTGCCCAGGTATTAGGAATATTTGCCTGGCTAAACTTATATAAAAAAAGAAAACTTTATTTCATATCATTATTTGCTTTAAGAACCATCCAGTTTTGAATTTAGCACCCTGCTTTCTCCAAGCTTCATCTTATGCATACTGGCAATTAACAAAATGCCTAAGGATTCTAAGGATTTTTGAGGGGGAAGGGGTGTGGGCACTTCTCCAAAGAAAAAAAACCTTTTGGACTCTTAGAAAGATAAGAGGGAGTGGTCCTTAAGAGCACATGGGTTTGCAACTCCCCCACTCATTCTCTATACCAAGCTAAAATGTTTCTCAGTTTCCCCTTCAGCCTGCTGCCTCTGATAAAGGGAAAAATCCCTTTCAGTTTTCTAAGGGATCCTCCCTAGGTGGGGCCTGGCAGCCCCTTGAGAGCAAAGCAGGCTACCTTTCTAAGCACTAACTAGTCAGCCCTATTTTCCAATCAGGTTACAAGTTTCTTTAGCTTCAGCTCCTAATTGACACACCCAGTCTTCTAAGGTGGAGTGGTGGGGAGGGGGTGGCCAAAAGCACATGGCAGCTAAGAGCAGCACATGGACTGAATTCCAGGTGGTTGCAAGCCGCCACTCTACAACCCTCACCTAAATTCCTTTTCTATCTCTCTTTCTTTCCCAATCTTTACTGAAACTTTTTACTCTTCGTATCTCCAATTTCAATCTTTCTTTCCCTAATCTTGACCCAAATTACCTCAAATATTTCAAATAAATAATAAATTACATACTCACCCAGCTTTCCCTTTCCCCAGCTGCTTTCTTTTTACCTTAAAACTTAAAAATAACCAACAATTTTTAATCACATTCTAAGTGGACCACTGAACTTCTTTAAAGTGGTCATCCAATTTTTCATACTGACCCCTTTTACTTCTAGTTTTTAAAACACTTTGCTTGATGTTAGATAGACTGACTCAATACAAAATACAGATTTTTTTTTCCTTTAGAATCTAACCAACCCTTAATTCAGAGCCCCCAGTCCTCCCAGCTGGCAGCTTCAGCTCTGATTCCTTATCTAACTATTTTAATACCAAAGGAGCACATTTCAGTCTCCTAGAGTTAAACATTTTTACCTGAACATAGAACAAAAAAACACAGGCAAAACATTAGACAGACATTTCACATGAACAATTTAGAATTTGAATTCAGACTCACTTCCAACATTAAACCAAATCACTTTCCCTGGGTCGACCCACGAGTGCTTTTCTTCCAAGCACTAGGGGAAATCCATTCTCCCCACCTAGGTGCACTTTCCCTGGGTCAACTTATTGTCTTCCCAGCTAGCCAACATTCTTCCTAACCCCCCAGGTACCTTTTTCTTAGAGCTCTTATTTCCCGTTCTAGGCAAACCTTACTTCTCAACCTAGAACCCCCAGACTTGACAAGGCAGTACTACCCATTTGTTCCTACCTTGCTCAGGTGACCTGACTTGCACAGTCTCTGGCCATTCCCTTTTGTGTTGGTCTTCACACTCTTCTTGTTCAAACAAGGTCTCGAGTCCTTCAGAGCCTCCAGGGGGTTTTCAGCTTAGACAGTGGGACTGCTCTAACAGTGAGTGGGAGCGCTCTTCCCACTCTATCTTACTCACCCTTCCTGGGGTCTCCAGAATCCTGTGGCAGGCCCCCAAATTGTGAGAAACATGGTTTTGGGGATCACCGGACTTCCCCAAATTGTGAGAACATGCAGCTTTGGGGATCATTGGACTTCCTAGACAGGGCCAAAGTCCTGAGGAAGAACCCTGTGATAATCCCTAGGGAAGGCTGTATAGACCACAGGACTCCCAGAGGAGGACCAAGTGGTAGCCCCCCCCCCTTAATCTGTGGGGATCACAGGGCCTCCTAAGGGTCAGACTCTAAGAAGGACCCAAGTGATGGCCCTTTAGGACGGCGGTAAGATCACAAGGCTCCTGAGACAGGGCCGGAAATCCCAAGTGATGTCCCCTTAAGAAGGCTGTGCAGACCACAGGGTTCCCCAAGAGAATCCGGAGTGGTAGCCCTCTTAACACCACAATGGGGATCACAGGACACCCCAATACAACATCCGGGAGTAAGCCCAGCGAGCTTCCAATGCCTATTGCTTCCCTTCACTTGACCTTGGGAAGAGCCATGTGATTTGCCCATTCTCACCCAAAGAACTCAAGACCAGAGTGATCAGAGGAAGGCATTTTATTATGCTCCTGGAGAGAGCGGGTGTAGTGCTCACAGGAACACTCACCCATAGAAGTCTATCTTGCCCTACAAGAAAGTAAGGGGGAAAGGGATGGGGGGAGTGAGAGGCAGGTGACAGAAAGGAGGGCTGACTGGTGAACAGGGCAATCAGAATATATGCCATCTTGGAGTGGGCAGGAGGGTAGAAATGGGGAGAAAATTTGTAATTCAAAATCTTGTGGAAATCAATGCTGAAAACTAAAAAATTTAAATAATAAAGTATGGAATTAAAAAAATAAATTTACTTCCATCTCTAAAAAAAAAAGAATGAGTTAAAATCATAGAGAAAGGCTAATCTATCTTTTTTAAAAGAAGATTTTAATGTGTTTCAAGCCATTATAAATAACATATCATGCCAAGGTGAAAATTAAAAGCAAATATACTGATTTTTCTTGTGTTACAAGTACAAGTTGCCCAGTGGTAGGAAACATCTTTTCTACTACAGGAGGGAATCAGATTCATACTTTGTAACTGAACTTCAAAAGATGAGCTATAACTTCTTTCCTGTAAAGAATGCTTTGGAGACATTTAATCTTCAGAAACCATATGATACCATTGGGAAACACTGTTTTTCTGAAGACTGGGAATTTGTTGTGATCACTGGGCAGACCCAGCAGTCCGTAATCCTGACATTATAGTCTCTGGTGAAAATGGTGGGATGGCCTGGTGGGGCATGAATGGAAGGGAAACTCGTTCATGATATTCTTGATAATCTTTGTTTGCAAATGGTTTTTTAAAAAATAAAGCACTCAGAAATCCTGGGGTTAGCACATTAAAATTTTGTCCTGTGCTATTGTTTTGTGTGAAATAATCAATGCTATTGAGTTATGCTTTCTTTCTAGGGCTAGAGATGGCATGGGTTCAGCGGCCACCAGAGAAGACTATAAGTGGGGAGCCTTTTAATGTGACCTATGCTGTCTTTGCTTCAGATGACTTTTATGAATATGCTATCAGAAATGGAATCCTTTCCCACAGGTATAACCTTGCCTAGGAGCTGCTTCAAGTTTCAAAATACTTACCAATGTCATGCATTTCCAAAATTCTCTGATAAGTGCAACAATGACCTACTTGTGGAAATAAGTTGTAATGCATGTGATCATTAAATTCAGACCTCTTCCCATCTGGATAGATCACTTTTGGATATTCACTGATCCTTTTGCAATCAATGAAAAGTTAATGTAAGTAGGTTACATGAGTCTGTGGTCTCTGTCTAAGGATCAGTCACATAAATTATCCTTCATAATGGAGGATATCACCTTCAGATAAATGAAATATACCAGTTTAGACAATTATAGCTTCAATATTCTTTCTACTACAACTCACCCTGCTCCTACCCTTTTAAAACCAGAGCTACACTTTCATCCTTGCTCCTCCAATTCAAGATAGTACAAACTTTGTAATGCCTCAAAGTTGGAACAAGAGAAATAAGACCTGGAAAATTAATAAACTGTCCAATAAATGCTTGCTTAACTGAGAGTTGGCTGTAAATGACAGGTCAAATCCTGTTAGTTGAATATTATTAGCAAAATCAGTGGGAGCTCTAGAAGTTGGTTTTAATTGGTGGGTATCTCAAGAATTTGCTTCTACAAGAGCCCTACATAAGGCTTCTTTTATTTTTATACCCTGTCCTGGATCAGGCTTAATCTGGAACCCTCTCTTTTTCCCTTTCTCTTCTTATCATTCTGCTTGGGTTAATGAGTGAGGATAGGAGTTGCTATTAAGATGGACCCTAGTATGCCTAAAGTAAGAACCTTTTCTTCAATAAAACTATTTACTTCATTGGGAGTGGTGGGGAGTAGAGAGAAAAGGGCTGTGCTCTCATGATGGCCCATCTACTCTGAGTGATGTTCAATGGACAGTGCAATTCTACTAAAATAGATGAATTGAGGTGCCACCCTCTTTGGTCTTCATTGTAACAGGATTCATTGAAATGGGTATGAGTTCAAACTAAATTGAAAGAATTGAGTAAAGTGATTTGTTATTTTTCTATCAGAGAGTGAAGTGAAGCTTACATTTGCTTGATAAAACACTCCCTAAAAATTTTCTTAGTTTAGTGCACTAACCATTCTTTCTTTCCTCCCCTTCCTCTCAAAGGTTTCTCCCCTTTAACAGGAAGTAAAAAAGAAGACACAGAACATGGCACCAAAAGAATGGTGAGAAAAAATTGCATCAGGGAGGACATACTCTACATGTATTTAAAAGGCAATCACACAGGACACATCGCCACTTTCCCACAGGGTGGCATAAGAAATTAAATGAGAATTTTTGGGGAAGTTTTGTGGAGGTCACAGATGACATGTGAAAGCCAGTAGATAACACAGAAAAAGTTTGGAAACTCAGAAATGCATAAATATAAGTCTGGTGTATATAACATCAACATATTTTATCTTTTAATGCCATAATAATTCAGACTTCTTCTCTGTTATGAAAGCAGGGCCCAAAACTTTTTAAGTGTACTTTTCAGATTGTGGAGCACTGCATCCCTAACCCCTCTCTCTCCCCATGTGGAAAGGATGACTATATTCTGCATCGGATGAATAAGGAGGACATTTAATGTGAAGAGCTGCGCGATTGTATGGATGAAGTAATTGACCCAAAAAAGACACAGACATGTGGCTTGGCTAGTCGTATAGTCTGGCTACAGATTGCTTTTAATGGGGACAATGACAATCTTTTATACAGGTTAATTGCTGAGTCATCCTAACTTCTCAGAAAAGTACAATGAAGTAATAGTTAATATATTTTTTATCTCCTTGTTCCTGGGAACAAGAAGCTAGTCTCCTACCAGTTAACCAAACTGAAACATTTCTGTTCTTTCCCATGTGGGTAAACATATTGAAACATTTCTGCACTTTCCCATGCTGGAAATCAGCTGAGAAGTTGGGTTTTCTCTGCCACATCTTCTTATCCTTAGATAGCGTTTGCCTTGCATAGACCTATCTTCAATTGACCCTGCCTTGCAGAGGTCTAAGAGGCCTAAACACTAACCAGGATATAGCTGGCTCCCCACATTTAATAGCACTGTCACACCTGACAATTATTCAGTGCAAATGACTAATGAAGAAAGGGAACATGGCACAGTAGACAGTGCACTGAAAGAACTTGGCTTCTAATCTCAGCTTTTTCCCTAACTTAATGTGTGACCATGGGCAAGTCACTTTGCATCTGAAAGCCTCAATTTTTTCATTTATTCCCTGAAGTAGATAGAGTAAAAGATCTCAAAGGCATCTTTAAACCTTAAAATCCAATAACTTTCTAAATGTCTCCATGTTTTGTATCATTATACATTTGAAAGGATTTACACTATTAATTTTCCCACGAATGTCAATGGAGTTCTTAAATTTCACTTTTTCTCCCAGAAGCAACTCTGAGCTCTTTGACAGCAGAGATTGCCTTTTACCTTTCTTTATATTCCCAACTCTTAGCACACTGCCTGGCCCATAGAAAGTGGATAAATGTTTAATGACTGATTGACAACTGTGGCTATCCTTCAGTGTAGCCAGGGAAAGAGAAGAAAAAGACCTCTAGAAATGTAGTGACTAAGGCTGATAAGAGTGGTTGTAAGGAGGCTTAATAGGGTAGTTAAGTTGTGTAGTGTATAGAGTGCTGGGCTTTGAAGTCAGGAAGGTCATCTTTGTGAGTTCAAATCTGGTCTCAGACACTTACCAGCTGTGACCCTGAGCAAGTCACTTAACTGAGCTGAAAGAGAAATGCCAAACTACTCTAATATTTTTCCAAGAAAACCCCAAATGGGGTCATGAAGAGTCAGACATGACTGAAACCTTTGAATAACAAGCACAAAGGAGGCTCAAAATATTTTAGGCAGAATACTAGCTCCCTTTCCTTTTATTTGTCATACTTTGATTACTGATTTCTATTCAGTGAAATAAACTAATGGGTTTTATTAGAGTACCTAGAACCTTTTTGAAGCTAACTACTTATTAAATCATGGTGTAAAATTTAAATGGGAAAAAAAATTACATAGGGAATGAGGGAAAGAACAGAAACTAATTGGTGAAAGATTTTGCTAACACTTTTTTTCATCTATTGTTTTAAGTGATCCCATTTACTAATCATCTATGACTAAATGGTACTTAAATCTCCATTCAGTTCAATCAAACTAAATGGCTTGAGCCAGTTATGAAACTTACTGTAACCAGTTTCAGCATAAGAAGAATAAGAATATGCATCACTCACATAAAAACCACTGCTTTTCCCTCATTGAAATTCCTTTCACATTTCAATTTGGGTATTTTTCCTCTTATATTTGTGCAGAGCATCTATGGTAGAACTCACAAAGATAAACTCATTGTAAGCGTTGAGCCAGGTTACAAAACAGATTTCTTTTTTTTAAACTTAACTAGAAGATTCAGGCATTTTAAAATTGCTGTGATTCAGTCAGCTAGGAACATTATTTAGAAAAAAAGCACCATAGTATTTCAGATAATATAACATGCATTATGGAATGGTGAAGGATTAACTGAAATTATTGACTCCTGAACAAATTTTTTTTTTCCTGTGGAATGATGTTATTCAGATTGAAAATGAAAGAAACATACCACACATACCACAAAAGTGATACAGAGAGCAAAAGCTCCCTTAGTTTCAAATTGCCTGGCTTGGTAGTGTGGCCTTAGGGAGCGCAGGCTTAGGAATTACACAAGGTCTTCATTATCACTATTGCTTTACAAAGAGTTTTCATGTATATTGGTTCATTTTATCCTTATCACAAGTCTTCCGACATAGGCAGAGTAAGCACTATTATTCACATTTTACAGAAAATGAAATGGCAGCTCAGAGAGGGTAAATATTTTGTTGAAGATCTCAGAATCACTAAGCATTCTCAGGGTAGAATCCAGGTCTGTTCCACTACATTCCCACTGATTTAGTGATTACTATAATTTCCCAAATAATATACCAAGAGAGTTCAAATTCTGGAAGGTTTTGCCAAGTTAGAAAGACACTATGTATTCAGTGATGAACCATGTTTGTCTTATGAAGACCAGCTTGGCTAAGTTTGGAGAAGTTTGGGGCAACTAGGTGGACCTGGAGTCAGGAAGACTCATCTTCCTAAGTTCAAATCTGTCCTTGGACATGTACTGCCTGTGTGACCCTGGGCAAGTCACTTAACTCTGTTTTGCCTCATTTCATACAGATGATGTATAATGAGGTGGAGAAGAAAATGGCAAAACATTCCAGTGTGTTTGCCAAGAAAACCCCAAATGGGATCACAAAGAGTCAAACACAACTGAAACAACTGAACATCGACTTATTGGTTGCAGGCTGTTTGTCATCATCATCATTATTTTGTCACAAATATTCTTGAAAATGATCTATGGAGATTGTAGATAGATTTCAGTCTTCACTAGTAAAGGAAGTACTCATCAATATAATCATAAATTCTTGAAGTATTGGAACAATGATTCCAATGTAATGGAATATATGATATATATTGTATGTATATACAATACATATGATATATATGTTGTATTATATTAGTATATACATGTTAGTTATCATTAGTTAATATAAGAAATACCCTCCCTGTTTTTCAGATGAGGGATTAAGCAACATATTCAGTCACATGGCTAATAAGTGTTTGAGCTGGAAGATATTGATCTAATGCTCCTTGCACTATATTATGCAGCTTCTTCATCTCTGCCTTGACTGTATGGTCAATGTTACTCAATAGCAAAATATCTCCAAATATTTCAGTTCCTCTGAAATAATTTGACTGATACCTTAAGAATAAGAATGGATTAAAGTACTTAGTGAACAATTATGAATTAGAAATGGTTATTACTATTGTGGCGTCCACAAAAGTTGTACTTAACCTGATGAGATTGTCAAGGCTTTCATCTCTATTGCAGTTTTGGTGAGGGTTGCCTACATGTTATCTGAAAGCATTTTCATTGTTAACAAAGAACCAAGTGTTTCTTGCTCTTTGTACATCAATACATGTTCACCTCCTTGTTGCAACTCTCCTGACTGGCCACTGTATGATTCCTGCTACATGGTTGTGTCTACACAACCAAAATGGGGAATAATGAGTTGAAGCTATTAATGAGATGCAGTCTTAAAAACATTGAAGAAAAATAAAGGTTTCATTTGTTTATTTTGTTTTGGTAGGTAAACATTAGCTACAATTAGCAATATCATTTATCAAAATTTATCAGATTTTCTTTTCTTTAACTGTACATTCCTGTTCACTTCTGTGTGACCTTAGGAAATCCTTGAACCTCTTTGAGTTGCAAATGAAATGGTTGGATTAGTTTAAAACAAAATCCCTTATAATTCCTTCCAATGTAATATCCCTTCCAATCATCTCTGAATTCTTCCATTCTCCCTTGTCTATGTAGATAGTCACCCCAAATGTAATAAATAAAAGGCATCTTCTAGAAATGCTGATTATTTTGCTAAATTGATGCTCACATGATGTTTATGGTAAATGAGAACTTGGCTGAGGGTCAGAGTGTTTTCTCATTCATGGACACTCCCCTTGCAGCTCCATGTTACAGAAAAGGTAGGCTATCTCCAACAAAGAAGGAGTACTCTTAATCCCAAGAGTATATTTTCTTTAGCCCAGCCTATTATAGGTCCACTACAACTAACATTCAGTTGTTTGGCTCAATTTTCTGATAAGGCTTCATATTTTGTACCCGCTATTTGGAGAACTTTTTGCTATTCCATTTAGATATCAACATTTAAGGGATAGGGTCATCAGAGGAAGCCAAATCTGAGTACCTACCAAAACAGAAATTAAAATGCAGTGTATTTGCCCTGACTGAAATAAACCATGTGAATTTATTAATTTTTACTTTTACATGTGGTTTAATGAATAGGGCATGGATTGACCTTTCTTGGATCTAGGAATGCAGCTTGTGGAAATGGGGGAGGAAAGGGGAGAAGGGATAGTACAAGGAGGAAATGAGAGAAAAAAAACCTCCAAACATTTTGTTTGTCTAGCAATGCAACTGCTGCAAAGAAATTCTGTGAAGATGTAGAGTGCCCTGCCAACGGGAAAGAAGCAAATGGAGAGAACTGCTGTGTCCACCATGCCAACATTCATTCTTGTCCTCTGGCTTTCCTGGTTAGTAGCAGTTAGTATTGTGATGATTTCTATGTGCTTTTTCTATGGGGTGAAGTCATTTATTGAATGACAAGATTATATAAGCTCCTGGAGGGCAGGGCCTTTAATTTTTTTTTTTAATCTTCAGAGACTGGACTTGGAATCAAGAAGACCTGAATTTGAATCTTGCCTCAGACACTTACTAGCTGGGTGACTCTGGGCAAGTCACTTACTCTGTCTTGGTTGTAGTGTCCTCACTTTAAATGTTGTGAGGAATAAATGAAATAATTGAAGTACAATATAAATTAGCTGATATATAGGAAATTGACTAGAACATAATAGGAGCTTAATAAACATTTACTTAGTATTAAGTGATTTTGATGGCACTTTAAGATTAACAAAGCATTTTACCTACATTATCTCATTTAATTCTCCTAATAGCCTTGAGTGATAGGTACTAAAAGTACCATCATCCCAACTTTACAGATGGAGAAATACAAGGTTTGAGATGTGAAATGACTTGCTTGTGATCACACAATTGTTGTTCAGTTATTTCAGTCTTGTCCAACTCTTCGTGACCCGTTTGGGGTTTTCTTTGAAAAGACACTTGAGTGGTTTGCCATTTCCTTCTCCAGATCATTTTATAGATGAGGAATTAAGGCAAGCAGAGTTAAATGACTTGGAAGTAAACTACAAATTGAATAATGAGTTCTACCTTTCTTTCTAAAAAAGATAAATGTATATCATTCTCTGAATGTTGGCCTAAGCAGTTATCATCAAGCAGCATACAGCATAGACATAGCCACTGAATAAATAGATGGACACTGAATAAATGTTAATCCTCAGTTATGGTTCATTTAAATGAACCATTGAACAAATGAAATAAAATTCACCCTTAAAATGGTTCATTTACTCCCTAACTTGCAGTATTTAACTAAAGTGTGTTTAATATTTTGAAGTCAACCAAGTACTTGTCTTTCAACAGAGGTAGATACTTTAAAAAAATACAGTTAAGAGCTGTCCAAAAGTGAAAGTGATTCCAATTTTATGCGCATTTTGCAGATTAGGAAATTTTGACTTTTTTTTTGTTGTTGTTGTTTTAGCTACAACACCTAGCACAGAGTAGGTATTTACATGCTTGATTGATTGTGGTTTAGAAGAGAACAAGAAACTATTGTAAATAAATAAAAATATAATAACACATAGATAATATTTTAGTATTAATTTTTGGTTTTTTTATCCACAAAACCTGCTAAAATACTTGATAGATAACAAGAACCTATTATGAATAAATAAAAATACAATAAAGCATAGGTAATGTTTTATCATTAATATCTAGTTTTCTAAGACTATGTGCAGCTCTTAAGGGTATGTACTTATTTTTGGTTCAGTGACCTCTATTTCTATTTGAGTTTGACACCACTGGAGTAAACTTAATACTCTGCTCATTTATTTGGTGTATTTCAGTTATATCTATTTAGAATCAAGCCAACAAATTGTGACAAAAGACACAATGGAGGAACTCCTGGACTTAGTGTCCCAGGGCCTGGGTTTGAATCCTGTTCTGAGATTCTGTTTCTTCATATCTAAAATGAAGGAAGTTAGATCAGTTTTTACCTTGAAAATTGCTTCCATCTCTAAACCCTTTAATAATTATACGCATATATATGTTCACATACATATACACACATATATTTATACACACATATATACACATACACATATACAATATATATACGCACACACACACATATATATCAAACTTTACAATTTACAAAACATTTACCAATTTACAAAGCCTTTTGCAAAATTTACAAAACATGTTACTCGTGACATGTAAGACACTTATATTTAGAGTGAGGAAGAAGGATTCAAATACTGCCCCCTCAGACAATTACTGGCTATGTGGCCCAGAGAAAATTATTTAAGTTCTCTGGGATTCTGTTTCCTCATCTTTAAAACAAAAGGGTTAGACTTGACCTCTAAAGTTCCTTCTAGCTCTAAATCTGTGATCCTGTGAAATGCTTGTTGACTGATTGGGTTTGAATCCTGCCTCATACACTTATTAGTTGAGTGATTTTGAGTAGGTCAATTAATTTCTCTGAGTCTCAATTTCTAATCTGTAAAATGGATATGATAATAGCATCTTACCTCACTGGTTTGTTGTGAGGATCAAATGAGATAATGTATAACAAAAAATTCTTGAAAAACCTTAAAGCACTGTATAAACATGAAGCAAGAATAAAAGTCAAATCAATCAATCAATTCATTAAGCTAAGTACTGTGTTGAGTGCTGCAGATACAAAGAAAAGTAACTGTCCTTTAGAGGGGCTTACCTTCAAATATAGTGTGGCAAAAGTGCAGCCTGGTCCAGGACTGTTGTTTTGGTGATAATCAGTGGTGTGCTGGTAAATGTTTAATAACCAGCTCTCTAAAAAAATATATGTAGGACACACTTTTAAGTTTATTAGTATCATTATTATTAGCATCATTAGCATTTTCTCCATCACTTTCTCGGTCATGCAATCCACAAACAATATATCAAGTCCTGATTTGTAGCATTTGCCAATTTCTAAAGTGTAAATGTTCACATTGAAAATTTAACAATTGGCTCCTAAATTGATCGGAGCTGGCTCCCCCAGAATAACCTATTTAAAAAGTGGAAACTACTATGGCTGCTTTCGGAGTTCCTCTTTCTTTTTGTCTAACCAAAAACAATCCAAATCAAATGTTTTTCAGTGGGGAGTTAGAGTATACTATTTACTTGCTTAGGATAATGATTCTATCTCAGGTATCTAACACATTACTGAGAGGGTGGTATGTGATGTTCTTTGAGAAAAAATACAGGAGATGTGTTTGGAGCAGAAAAAAGACTTCTGATTGCATTAGAGGAAGAAACAAAGAGGCTGAAATAACAGGGTCATTCTCAAAGTTCTTCAGAATGACTAGCACATTTTGTTGAAAGCTTAGCCTTTATCAGAAGATAGGGATTAAGTGATTCCATTGCTGATAACATTTTCCCCTCTTTTTTCACTTGCTTTTCACTGTTCCATCAACTTGATCTGATCAGTTATCTTGCCTGTCTCTGTAGATAATAAACCAGCTTATCTTTTTTTTTTTTTTGGTGAAGCAGAAAGGTAGAATATGTGGCCCATGGATCTCTGATGATGGACAGATATTCACTCACACCCTATCTACTGCTGGCAAAATGACACAGAGAAACTGGACAGCCAAGGTAGGATACGCCTGTGGACTCCTGAGCCTGTGTGAGCAGTGTGATGGCATCAGTAGAGAAGACTCAAATTCAGAGAGTGTTCCAATTATAGAATCATAGGGTGGTAGTGTGTGGCAGATATGGGATATTTTGAGAGAAAATTTTTGGGGAATCCAAGGAAAATAGTTGGTCAAAAAAGCTGCAAATGTAGGGTCAAGATTTTGACATATGGAAATCCAAGTTTTCGCACCCCTCCAAGTCTTCCTCTATGACTATATGTAAGTATATACAGTGTGCTGTAAACATTAAAGCACTATGTAAATGTGAGTTATTATCCTAACAATCCCTTGACTCAATTGACTAAAGTGATAATTTCTGGGACTATAAGGGAGATATTTGAGGACTTTGTCTGGGAACCTTCATATCAATGAGCTTCTCTTCTGGCCTTTGATAAGGCTATCCCTA
Organism: Trichosurus vulpecula; assembly: GCF_011100635.1. NCBI lineage: Eukaryota > Metazoa > Chordata > Mammalia > Diprotodontia > Phalangeridae > Trichosurus > Trichosurus vulpecula. Next base: position 15,314,207 of record NC_050581.1, read on the forward strand.
GTGCCAGGGGTGCTTCAATAGGGCCAATTCTGGTGTCTGTTTCTTCAAGTACTCTATAGATGATCTTATAAATTATTTCAAAGAGCAATTGGAATTGAGTCAGGTCACCATAGTATAAAATTACTTCTTTCTGTCTTTACATTCTTCCCAATCTAATCTGATCCAATCCAATCCAATCCATTCAAATTCAATTAAACAAGCATTTATTAAGCACTTACTATGTGTTAGGTACTTTGCTAGGCACCGAGGATATAAAAACAAAACTTTCCCTGTCCTCAAGAAGGTTACATTCTACTGAGATGAGGCGGCAGGAGGAGTGAACACAAATAAGTAAATACAAGTGTAGGTAAAGCAATACCAATGAATTTTAAGAGACAAAGGATATGACTAGCTTCAGGATGACACTTGAGTTGTGTTTCTCATCTCCTTTCTGCCCATGTTGTTGCAACAATTCAGCTAGCAGCTGTTGTGGGGGTAAAAGACCAACACAAGCCCCAACAAGAACGCTGCCGGCACAGGTTCTTTTGATCTGCTTTACTAAGGAAAGCAGCAATAAGGGGTTAACAATCTTCTTTCAATCCAACATACAAATATCATTCACTTAGGTCAGGGGGAAAAGCCAGCACCCTGAACTTCAGAGCAAATACAAACAAATTACAAACATCAACAGACAGACCTTGTCTGATTCAAATCTTAATTCACAGTTACCAGGGTTTAACAAAATCCCAACATCTGGGTTTACAAGCTGGAGGACTCTTAATTATACCTGTCCAGAGTCTCCACATCAGCACACCTTCAAGAGTGAGAGCCCCAAGGGAGAACGCCAACCTCTGGGTTTATATATCTTGTTTGGGGTCAAAGGTGAGTCACACATGAGACTCACCCAGGTGACCTAAAGGCGTCACAAAAAATTTGACTTAAACCCACGTGGTCTAAAGCCTCTGATGTCACAAACATGTCACTGAAACACATGTAAACTTAGGCTTTCCCTTGAGTCAAGGAGGTCATCAATGACTCCTAATTAAATCAAGAAAACAAAGGCCAAAGTGTTCAAGGGCACTTGATTGAATAAGTGCTAAAAGCTCTCCTTAACAACCAATGCACATGTACGAATACTTTAGGATTATAATTCATCTATGACTTGAGAGGAAGCCTTTTGCTTCCCTCTTCTCTCCTTTCCCCACCTTAAAAAAACAGACAAACAAACAACAGCATGGCACAGGGGGAAAAGTCTTAGATTTGTAATCGGAGGACCTAGGTTCAAATTTTGACTCTCCTACTTACTACCTGTGTGACCTTGGGCAAGTAACTTAACCACTCTGGACTTCAGTTTTTCTAACCTGTAAAATGCAGGTGTTGGACAAGATGTCCTGAAAGGTCACTTTTAGCACTGAAGATTTGATCCTATGATTCCTGTTTTATAATGCACTATTTTTTTCTGTTCTACCCATTTCCTAGAAAGTCATTCATTGTAATAAAGATAAAAAAACCAACCTTTAGCAAAGCCAAGCAACACATTGACTATACTTGACAGCATGTGCAATATTTGACTTTTCAAGTCTCCTACCACTGCCAAGGGAGGAGAGAGGTATATTTTTTCCATCTCTGGGTTATAATTATACAGTGTTCAGTTTTGTTTCCCTCTCATTTTTTTACATTATTGTAGTCACTGTATATGTTTGTTTTCTGGTTTTGTTTACTTCATTTTACATAGAAGTGTAACAATGACTTTTTGAACTCACAAAACTGCTTTCATCTCAGGATCACTATTCAGTCACCTATACTGAGGAAAGACATCCAAAGCAGAAAAGGCAGCCAGGGGTCTGAGGCTCAGGCTCAGTTCATCTAGCCAAGCCTTTGCTTTAGTGGTCATAGGGCCCCAGCCTTCATGCTGCCATGGTGAAGGAAATGGTACCACTCCTCCTCTCTCACCCCTCACAGGAAGCCCATTGAAGGAGACTGAGTCAAAAGAAGCTGGAAGTTCTCCCTTGTTTTTAACTGACATATTTCCCTACCTCTGCAGCTGTCACCAGGTGGGAAAAGACCATAAATCCAGCCAGGGTAATACTAAAGCCTCAAGTCTTTTCAGCAGTGAGCTGAAGAGGCTACAGTGCCAGCTTAGCACTCCATGGAGGTGTGATCTTGCCAGAACAGTCCAGAGCAGCTTACTGTTTAGCCCCTGTTAAATAAGTCTCCAGGAAAGGTCTTCTTGACTGCAATCTCAGCACTTTATATCACTCACAATGTCAGAATTCTCAGGCTAGTCAGTCGGTACTTAGGGATATAGTACCAGCATGCATCTGTGTGGCTTTTGTTTTGTGTGCTGAGATGGGTCATATCATTATTTTCAAAGGAAGTTAATGTATCCCTCTTTGTACATAGAATTAAAGGGGAAAAAGGAGTCTATTATTTTTTCACCCAGAAATCTTGTAGGAAATAAGGCTATGATACCCTCAGATGCCGAATACATTTTGTATTTGTTCATTCATACCTTAAAATTATGCTAAATAGACATTTCTGGACAGCAAAAGCTTGGGAAGAATAATTTTTTTCCTGGTGATAATCTTATTATGCTCTCAATTACATCATATTGGATGTATAAACTGTCAGTGAAATTTAGGCAGCTTCCCTGAGCTTAGAGTTATAGGTATAACTGCTAGAGAAAGCCCAGGGGGAAAGAAATGCTGAGACCTTTGCTTTTACCAACAAATTTAAGGACAGTCAGAAATAAACCTGCTGTGCTGTGGTGTCTATTAAGGGATCTAGTCTGACAATCTATTTCCAAAGCTCCCTGTAATATAGCTATATCTCATTAATAGGAAATATATCAATTAGCATTTTCTACTAAATAACTGAGAAATCAGAGTTGATATACATTAGCTGAAGTTTCAGATCCCTTAGGCCACATGCTTCTCTAAATTGGTACCCCATATGATTTCATTTACTCTTGTAGATAAATACTACAAGTTCCATAGGCCACAGTGTCCATGGAGAAAATGTTCTGTCATTTGAAGCTGTCAACCAGGTAGTGAGAAGCAGTGGATAGAGAGCTGCCTTCTATATTTAAGTCTTTCCTCTGACATAAACTGGCCATGTGACCCATGGAAAATCAATTAACTTCTCAGGGCCCTAAACCACTCTCTGAGACTCTAAGCAGAGCAGGTGCTCAATCTCCATGGAGAGAGTTTCCTTATTGGGAATTATGTATCACAAATCCAGTCCCTCCTTCCTTTAAGAAGTGAGGGTTTTTTTCCTCCTTAGTTTGCAAGCTTAGGCTTGGGGCCTTTCTCTTTTATTTATTTCCTGTGTTCTTTCTCTATAGTAGTTTTTCATATGATAGATAGGCAGCTGGTTAGGATACAAATTCTATTGCAGTGTGAGAATATAGGGTATGAACTGAATATGGTTAAGTAAATAACCAGGATGCATCATCGTAGGCAGTTAGATGGTACTTTGAATGGTCCTGACCTTGGAATCAGGTAGAAATGAATTCAAATCTTGCCTTAAATCCTTGTTAGCTGGGTGACCCTGAACAAGTAACTTGATTTGTCTCAGTCTCAGTTTCTTTTTCTTGTAAAATGAGGATAATAGTGCCTCTTTCATAGGGTTGTTGTGAGGCTTAAAAGTAATAATATATGTAAAGTGCTTTGAAAACTTTAAAATTATAAATGCCAGCTGTAATTATCATAAACCAAACCATAGTAATAGTGATTATGCTTTAAAGAAGTGCCCTCTGTTTGCCCCCAGGTTGGCTGGCTCACTTTCATCATATCTACAGAAGATGAGCTATAACTAGTTTGCCCCAGATAGCAGAAACATGGAGGAAGAGGTTCAATTTGTGCATTTTTCTCCAGTGGTGACTCTCCCATCCTTTATCAACATTTTATCATAAGCAACACAACCACCTAGTGGCCAGGATTTCATTGTAATGGTGCTCCTCTCATGGGGACCCCAACCACTTTATTTCCCCTGACTAAGCTCCATCCATAGTAGGCCTATCCTCTGCACAGTTTCCCATCCCATGATACACACTCCCCTCATTTCCTCAACTATATTGCTCTACGTGAAAATATTCCTAGGGGGCAGAACCAAGATGGCCAAGTAAAAACAGGGATTTTCTTGAGCTCTCCCCCAAACCCCTCCAAATGCCTATGAAAAGATGACTCAAAACAAATTCTAGAATGACAGAAACAGCAAAATGACAAAGTGAAACAAATTTCCAGCCCAAGACAACTTGGAAGGTTGACAGGAAAGGTCTGTTGCACCAGTTTGAGAGAGGAGTGCAGTCCAGTGAGGGCCATGCCAGCACAAGTGGGACTGGAGCAGGCTTCAGCAGACTGAATCACTGGCATCTATAGTGGTTTCCAGACTTCTCAACCCACAAACACCAAAGACAACTTAAAAGGTCAGTAGCAAAGATCTGTGGGACATAGGTGATGGAGGAGCAAAGTCCAGCCCCAACCCAGGGGAGGCAGTGGCAGCATTGACTGCTTCCCAAATGGTGGAGGTATAGAGCAGCTGATGAGAGGGAGATTGTATGGATCTCTTTACTGGCACTGAGGCAGGATTCTCTTGCTTTGCCAGTGCTTGGATAAGGGTTGCAGTCCTGGGGGGGGGGTGGTCCTGGGGCAAAGAGGACTGCTGGCATGGCAGATCTTGTAGCAGTGATGGAGAGGGAATCCTCTTTACAGTTTCGAGGCAAAAGATGGCTGGCTCTCACTCATAGACCAGAACACAGACTGGGAGAGAAGTAAACACCTCTCCTTTGATTATACAACCTTGGAAGAACTAAAAATTTACAGGTGCCTAGAAGTGTCTATGAAAAAAGCTGAACAACACTTCTGAAACTTGGGACAGTACATCCCTCACACTGGAAGCAGAGTTCTACCTTAACAAAGAGTTAAAAAGTCAAGAAATTGGATGGGAAAATGAGCAAACAGCAGGAAAAAAAATCTGACTATCAAATCTTACTTTGGTGACAAGGAAGATCAAAACATAAAATCAGAAGACAACAAAGTCAAAGATCCTACATCCAAAGCCTCCAAGAAAAATACGAATTGGTCACAGGACACGGAAGAGCTCAAAAAGGATTTTGAAAATCAGGTAAGAGAAGCAGAGGAAAAATTGGGAAGAGAAATGAGTGTGATGCAAGAAAATCATGAAAAACAAGTCAACAGCTTGCTAAAGGAGACCCCCCAAAATACTAAAGAAAATGAAAAAAAAATTTAAAAAAATGGACTAACACAAATGGCAAAAGATATCCAAAAAGCCAATGAGGAGAACAATGCCTTACAAAGCAGAGTTGGTCAAATGGAAAAGGAGGTCCAAAAGACCACTGAAGAAAACAATGCTTTAAAAATTAAAATGGAGCAAATGGAAGCTAATGATTTCATGAGAAATCAGTAAATAATAAAACAAAACCAAAAGAATGAAAAAATAGAAGACAATGTGATATATTTCACTGGAAAAACAACTGACTTGAAAATAGATCCAGGAGAGATAATTTAAAAATTATTGGACTACCTGAAAGTCGTGATCAAAACAAGAGCCTAGACATCATCTTTCAAGAAATGATCAAGAAAAATTGCCCTGATATCCTAGAACCAGAGGGTAAAACAGAAATTGAAAGAATCCACCTATCACCTCCTGAAAGAGATCCCAAAAGGAAAACTCCTAGGAGTACTGTAGCCAAATTTCAGAATTCCCAGGTCAAGGAGAAAATATTGCAAGTAGTCAGAAAGAAACAATCCAGGTACTGTGGAAACATGATTAGGATAGCACAAGATTTAGCAGCTTCTACATTAAGGGACTGAAGGGCTTGGATTATGATATTCCAGAGGGCAAAGGAGCTAGGATTAAAACTAAGACTCACCTACCCAGAAAAACTGAGTTTAATCCTTCAAGGCCAAAAAAGGATATTCAATGAAATAGAGGACTTTCAAGCATTCTTGATGAAAAGACCAGAGCTAAATAGGAAAATTGACTTTCAGATATAAAAATCAAGAGAAGCATGAAAAAGCAAACAGGAAAGATAAATCTTAAGAGACTTGTTAAAAGTTGAACTGTTTGCATTTACGTACAATGGAAATATGATATTTGTAACTCATGAGACCTTTCTTAGTATACATACACATGTGTATATACATATATATAGACAGAGAGCACAGGGTGAGTTGAATATGAAGGGATGATATCTAAAAATAAAATTAAGGAGTGAGAGAGGATTGTACTGGGAGAAGGAGAAAGGGAGAGGTAGAATGGGGTAAATTATCTCATATAAAAGAGGCACGAAAAACCTTTTACAATGGAGGAGAAGAGGAGGCAGGTGAGAGGGAATGAGTGAACTTTACTCTCATCAGATTTGGCTTAAGGAGGGAATAACATTCATACTCAATTGGGTATGGTAATCTATCTTATCCTACAGGAACGTAGGGGGGAAGAGGTTAAGGGGGTGGGATGATAGAAAGGAGGGCAAAAGGGAGAAGGGGTTATTCAGAAACAAACACTTTTGAGGAGGGACAGGGTCAAATGAGAGAATAGAGTAAATGGGTGACAGGATAGGATAGAGGGAAATTCACAATGTGACTGTTATGAAAAATGTTTCACATGACTCCACCTATATCAAATTGTTCACCTTCTCAATTAGGTTGGGTGGGGAGAGAAGAAGGGAGAGGATGTAGACCTTAAAGTTTTAAAAATGAATGTTAGAAATTGTTTTTACATACAACTGGAAAATAACATATACAGGCGATGGGGTATAGAAATCTATCTTGCCCTACAGGAAAATAGAAGGGAAAGAGATAAGGGAGGGGAAGATAGAATGGAGAGCAGATTGGGGGGAGGGGTAATCAGAATGCATTCTCTCTTGGGGTTGAGGGAAGGGAGAGATTGGGGGGAAGTGAATGTTGAAAACTAAAAATAAATAGATAAAATAAATAAATTAATTAATTAATTAAATTAAAAAATATAAAAATATTCTTCATTATACTTCTGCCTTGATGACCCCTTTGACCTTTTTTTCAACTGAAGTGCCCGGCTTTTAGGTTGAAGCCATCTTTTCTTTTTCTTTTTTAATCAGAGAGGAAGAAAGCATTATTCCTTTAAATTATAATAATAATAGCATCAGTTCACATAGTACTTTGGGTTGGTAATTCTTTTTGCCATAATTGCCCCATGAGATAGGTATTGCAAATATTATTACTTCCCTTTTACAGATAATTGGAACTATTATTATTTCTCTTTTACATACAAGGAAACACAGAGATGTTAAGTGACTTGCTTATAGTCACACAGCAATGAAGTATTAGCCCTTAGGTATTAGACTGCAAATGTTAGGTATCATACGCCAAATCCCAAATCCTATGATTTCTCTAGCTTCTCCTGGTCTAGAGATGGTAGGAAGGGGGTGGGGAGTACATACCATAATTCCCAAGATGACTAGCTGTCATTTAGAACATTTTGGGAATAAACTTTTCTATAGCTACTACCTAGTCTGATAATCCTGTATTCTTCTCAGGACCCCTGTATCAAGTTTCTCTTCTTTTCCCCCTTCTGTCTGCTGGGAAGCATTTCTTCTTATTAAATTATCTCTTCCCTCTCCACTTCCTCATAATAAACACCATTTTTGTTCATTTCAAAAAATATGAATACAGGATCTTGAAAGCCTCACTTCACATTTGATAGCATTTTGCTGCTAGAGAATGGTACAATAGGATCATAGGTTTAGAATTAATCCTAGTTTTACAGAAGAGGAAGCAAAAGCCCAGAAAATTCTAACTATTCAAGATCACCCAAAGAAAGTGAATGGCCTATAGGAATCAAACTCAAAGCCGCTGACTCCAAAGGCAATTTTTTTTGCTTCTCCCCTGGGCTGCTGATCAATATATGAAACATGTTGGGATGGGGCTTCTTTTCACAGTCCCAACATGAACTTTAGTAGCATTGTGTAGTAGAAAGTCACTGTTAGACTAGGAAGATACTTGTAAAAGAGAAATGATTACTATTATTGCTTGTCTATTTATTATTTTATTTTATATCCTTAATTTCTATAGTATTTTTCCCATCTTTTCCTCACTCACCCATGTCACCACACACAAATTGCTTGGACACAGGTTCTGAACAGCCAAAGGAAACCTTCGTTATCTTTGTCATGCCATATTAGAAGAAGGGCTCTTTAGAAACTGAGTGGTTTTTTAATCTAGTGAGTTCTGTTCTTAAGATGTAATTGTTCCTCAGATTTTTAAATTTTTTTTGAATTCCATACTTTATTATTTAATATTTTTTAGTTTTCAGCATTGACTTCCACAAGATTTTGAGTTATAAATTTTCTCTGCACTTCTACCCTCCACCCCACTCCAAGATGGCATATATTCCTATTGCCTGGTTCCCCAGTCAGGCCTCCCATCTGTCACCCCACTCCCCCACCCCCCCATTCCTTTTCACCTTACTTTCTTGTATGGCAAGATAGATTTCTATGCCCCATTACCTGTATATCTTATTTCTCAGTTGCATGCAAAAACAACTTTTTTTTGAGCATCTGCTTTTAAAACTTTGAGTTCCAAATTCTCTCCCCTCTTCCCTCCCCACTCACTCGCCCTAAGAAGGCAAGCAATTCAACATGGGCCACACATGTATCATTATGCAAAACACTCCCATAAATAGTGATGTTGTGAGAGACTAACTCTATTTCCCTCCCTCCTATCGTGTCCCCAACTTATTCAAAGTTCTCTCTTGACCCTGTCCCTTTTCAAAAGTGTTTACTTTTGATTACTACTTTCCCCTATCTGCCCTCCCTTCTATCATACCCCATTTCATATCCCCTTCCCCCTACTTTCATGTGGGGTAAGGTACCCAGCTGAGTGTGCATGTTATTCCCTCCTCAAGTCAAATCTGAAAAGAGCAAGATTCTCTCATTCCCCCTCACCTGCCCCCTCTTCCCTTCCTACAGAACTGCTTTTTCTTGCCACTTTTATGTGAGATAATTTACCCCATTCTATCTCTTCTTTTCTACTTCTCTCAATATATTCCTCTCTCATCCCTTAATTTAATTTAATTTTTTAGATATTATCCGTTCATATCGAATTCACCCTGAGCCCTCTGTCTGCATATATATATACATATATATGTATATATATATATGTGTATATATTTATATGTGTGTGTGTGTATATATATATATATATATACATATATATATATTCCCTTCAGCTGCCCCAATACTGAGAAAAGTCTCATGAATTACACACATCATCTTTGCATGTAGGAATGTAAGCAAAACAGTTCCACTTTAGTAAGTCCCTTATGATTTCTCTTTCCTGTTTACCTTTTCATGCTTCTCTTGATTCTTGTGTTTGAAAATCAAATTTTCCATTCAGCTCTGGTCTTTTCATTAAAAAAGCTTTGAAAGTCCTCTATTTTGTTGAAATTCTTCTCCTCATTGGCTTTTGGGAGCTCTTTTGCTATTTGAGTTAGTCTATTTTTAAGGTGTTGTTTTCTTCAGTATTTTTGGGTCTCCTTTAGCAAGTCATTGACTTGTTTTTCATGATTTTCTTGCATCACTCCCATTTCTTTTCCCAATTTTTCCTCTACTTCTTTTACTTGCTTTTCCAAATCCTTTTCGAGTACTTTCATGGCCTGAGACCAATTCATATTTTTCTTGGAGGCTTTTGACGGAGGCTTTTTGACTATGTTGATTTCTTCTGGCTGTATGTTTTGCTCCTCTTTGTCATTAAAAAAGAAAGTCTGAGTCTGAATCTGAGTGTGTTTACTCTGTGTGTTCATGTTCTCAGCCAACTACTTGACCCTTGAGCTTTTTGTCAGTGTATGACTGCTTGTAGAGTAGAGAATACTTTGCCCCAAGCTTTAGGGGCTGCATTGCTGTTTTCAGAGCTACTTCTACACAGCAAACTCTGCCACACCAGTGCTCCTCATCCCCCAAGAACTGCCAACCTGGACCTCAACACAGATCCAAGCAGGATCTGCACTCCCGCTCTGATCTGCCACTTAACTCCTCCCACAGGGTGGGCCTGGGGCCAGAAGCAACAACAGCTGGAGCTCTGGAAGCAGCCCCAGAGCTGCACCACTTCCACTCCCCTGGGGCTAGGGCTGACCACACACTCCTTTCACTCTGATTTTGCAGTTTTCCCACTAACCTTCTCTGGTGTCTTTGGTGTTTGTGGGTTGAGAAGTCTGGTAACTGCCACAACTCAATGATTCAGGGTCCTAGTGAGTGTTCTGCCTGGTGGCTCCCAGTCTGGTAGGTCCTGGTGTGGCTGACACTTTGCTGTGCTTCACTGCGCTCCCAGCTCCTTGTGATAAACCCTTCCCCACAATCATCTAGGCTTTCCTGGGCTAGAGCCCTGCTTCCCTCTGCTATGTCATGGGTTCTGCAGCTCTAGAATTTGTTCAGAGCCATTTTTACAGGTGTTTGGAGGAACCTGGGGGAGAGCTTAAGCAAGTCCCTGCTTTGCAGCCGCCATCTTGGCTCCACCTCTGTTCCTTAGATTTTTAAGTTATTTTGCCAGACAGAATGCACAATATGAATTCAAATTAACTAGAGCTGTTTAATTATGACTTTTTTGAAAATTGGTTTTTCCTTAAGTTAAATGATCGTAAAAAGTTTACTAAATTCTTGATTTTGATTTACATCTTATGGCCAAAATACATTTAAAAAAAATGAACTCATAATTTTAAATTAAAGACCAACTGGGGAAAAAAGAATAGATATTAAAAAGGAAATGTGGGGGGGGGGTGGAGCCAAGGTGGCAGCTGGTAAGCAGGGACTAGTGTGAGCTCCGTACCGAGTCCCTCCAAAAACCTATAAAAATGGCTCTGAACCAATTCTAGAACGGCAGAACCCACAGAACAGCAGAGGGAAGCAGGGCTCCAGCCCAGGAGAGCCTGGATGGTCTCTGGGTGAGGTCTATCCCACACGGAGCTGGGAGCTGGGAACGGAGTGGAGGAGAGCCCAGCCTGAGCAGCATGGAACAACGAAACTTGGAGTCGGGCGGATGGGGCCCCTAGTGCCCTGAATATGTGAGCTGCGGCAGTTACCAGACTCCTCAACCCACAAACACCAAAGACTGCGGAGAAGGTTAGTGGGAAAAGCTGCGGGAGTGGAAGGAGTTTGCGGATCGGCTTCCAGCCCCCCCGGGGGCAGCGGAGGTGGGGCAGCTACAGTTGCTGCTGCTTCTGGCCCCAGGCCCACCTGGTGGGAGGAATTAAGTGGTGGATCAGAGCAGGAGTGCACAGCCTGCTGAAGATCTAAGCCCAGCCTGGGCAGGGGGTTCTTGGGGAAGGAGGAGTGCTGGTGTGACAGGGCTGGCACCTCCCCTCCAAATGTGGAACATAGAACTCGTTAGTCCACAAGCAATCACACCCCACTGAAAAACTCAAGGGTCAAGTTAGTTGGTTGGGAATATGGCCAGGCAGCGAAAGCTCACCCAGATTCAGTCTCAGACTTTGGATTCTTTCTTTGGGGACAAAGAAGACAAAAACATACAGCCTAAAGAAGACAACAAAGTCATAGAGCCTACAACAAAAGCCTTCAAGAAAAACATGAACTGGTCCCAGGCCATGGAAGAGCTCAAAAAGGATTTGGAAAAGCAAGTTAGAGAAGTAGAGGACAAATTGGGAAGAGAAATGAGAAGGATGCGAGAAAATCATGAAAAACAAGTCAATGATTTGCTAAAGGAGACCCAGAAAAATACCGAAAAATACACTGAAGAAAACAACACCTTAAAAAATAGACTAACTCCAAAAAGCCAATGAGGAGAAGAATGCCTTGAAAGGCAGAATTAGCCAAACGGAAAAGGAGGTCCAAAAGACCACTGAAGAAAATATTACTTTAGAAATTAGATTAGAGCAAGTGGAAGCTAGTGACTTTATGAGAAATCAGGATATTATAAAACAGAACCAAAGGAATGAAAAAATGGAAGACAATGTGAAATATCTCATTGGAAAAACCACTGACCTGGAAAATAGATCCAGGAGAGGTAATTTAAAAATTATTGGACTACCTGAAAGCCATGATCAAAAAAAGAGCCTAGATACCATCTTTCAAGAAATTATCAAGGAGAACTGCCCTGATATTCTAGAGCCACAGGGCAAAATAGAAATTGAAAGAATCCATCAATCGCCTCCTCAAATGGATGCCAAAAAGAAATCTCCTAGGAATATTGTCGCCAAATTCCAGAGCTCCCAGATCAAGGAGAAAATACTGTAAGTAGCCAGAAAGAAACAATTTGAGTATTGTGGAAACCCAATCAGAATAACCCAAGATTTGGCAGCTTCTACATTAAGAGATCGAAGGGCTTGGAATGCGATATTCTGGAGGTCAATGGAGCTAGGATTAAAACCTAGAATCACCTACCCAGCAAAACTGAGTATCATGCTCCAAGGCAAAATATGGCTTTTCAATAAAATAGAGGACTTTCAAGCTTTCTCAGTGAAAAGACCAGAACTGAATAGAAAATTTGACTTTCAAACGCAAGAATCAAGAGAAGCATGAAAAGGTAATCAAGAAACAGAAATTGCAAGGGACTTACTAAAGTTGAACTGTTTTGTTTACATTCCTACATGGAAAGATGACATGTATGATTCATGAGACCTCAGTATTAGGGTAGCTGAAGAGAATATGCAGATATATATGTTTATGTATATATATATAAGTGAATGTGTATGTATGTATATATCTATGTGTATATGTATGTATGTATATATATGTGTATGTGTATGTATATATATGTGTGTTTGTGTATGTATATATATATTTATATATATGTATATATATATGTATATATGTAAAAGAGAGAGCAGACACAGGGTGAGTTGAAGATGAAGGGAAGATATCTAAAAGAAATAAAATGAAATTAAGGGATGAGAGAGCAACATACTGAGAGAGGGAGATAGGGAGAGATAGAATGGGATGGATTATCTCACATAAAGGTGGCAAGAGGAAGCAGTTCTGTGGGAGAAGGGGAGAGGGCAGGTGAGGGGGGAATGAGTGAACCTTGCTCTCATCAGATTTGGCCTGAGGAGGGAATACCATACATACTCTGTTGGGTATCTTACCCCACAGGAAAGAAGAGGGAGGAAGATAAAAACAAATAAAAGGGGGGGGATGATGGAGGGGAGGGCAGATGGGGGTGGAGGCAATCAAAACAAACACTTTGGAAAGGGGACAGGGTCAAGGGAGAAAATTCAATAAAGTGGGATGGGTTGGGAAGGAGCAAAATGAAGTTAGTCTTTCACAACATGAGTAGTGTGGAAGGGTTATACATAATGATACACATGTGGCCTAGGTTGAATTGCTCGACTTCATAGGGAGGGTGGGTGGGAAGGGAAGAGGGGAGAGAATTTGGAGCTCAAAGTTTTAAAAACAGATGTTCAAAAAAAAAGTTTTGGCATGCAACTAAAAAATAAGATACACAGGCAATGGGGAGTAGAAATTTATCTTGCCCTACAAGAAAGGAAGGGAAAAGGGGATGGGAGGGTAGTGGGGTGACAGAGGGGAGCGCTGACTGGGGAACAGGGCAACCAGAATATATGTCATCTTGGAATGTGGGGGAGGGTAGAAATGGGGAGAAAATTTGTCGTTCAAACTGTTGTGAAAATCTATGCTGAAAACTAAATATGTTAAATAAATAAATTTAAATTAAAAAAAAAGGAAATGTGAAAAGATAGAAAGATAAATTTTGCTTTCCAGGAATTATAAAAATGCTTTTTAAGGAAAGATTTTTTTTTGTTACTTCCTATTGACCATCTCTTCTAATAGAGCTTTTCATTATAACAAAGAAGTACATTTAATAAAAATAAATTAACATGCTACTTTCTGGGAAAGTATGTTTCATTTCACATCTATAATCTAGTATCTGACAGGAAGGTAGAGAAATACTTCATCATTGATCCTTTCAGAGTTCTAAAGTCTTTCAATGTTGTTTTCCTGTACATTATTATGATCATTGTATAGATTGTTCACCTGATTATGTTTACTTTGATCCATATAACTTTATAAAAGTCTTCTAGGCATTTATTCTATAAAATGAGGCTTTCCTGTGCTAAACTAACAGCTAAGAACAAAGAGGAAGAAACAATGGATAAGATTTGGTGACTGATTGGATCTATTAGGTGATGAGAGTTAGCAGTCTAGGATAACACTAACATCGAGAAAGATGATGGTGACTTCAAGTAGAATTAGGGAAGTTTGGAAGCAGCATGTGTTTTTGGAGACATATTGTATATTGAGTTCTACTTTGGATGTGCTGAGTTTGAGACCTCTATAGGACTTACCACTTGAAGAGTACAATAAATGATTGAAGATGCATGATGGAGCTTAGGAGAGAGACTAGAACTAGATGTATAGATTTAGAAATCACAGAGATGACAGGCAAATCTGTGGGAGCTACAGAGGTCACCAAGTGAGAAAATGTGGAAAGAGAAGAGAAGATGGACCAAGACAGAGATTTGAAGGTACACCCAGAGTTAGGGGGCATAATGTGGATGATGATCTAGCAACAAAAAGTGAGAAGGAATAGTCACACTAGCAGTAAGATAACCAGAAGAAAACATCACAAAAATACAGAGAGGAGAGAGTGTTCAAAGGTGAACAATGGTGTTAAATGCTTCAAAGTGGTTGAAAAAGAACAGGATTATAATTAGGAATTATTTCACCTAATTGTATGCCCATAAATTTGATAAGCTCATTGGAATGGACAAAAATTTACAAAAATACAAATTGCCCAGATTAACAGAAGAGGAAGTAATACACCTAAATAACCCCATATCAGAAAAAGAAATTGAGCAAGCCATCAATGAACTCCCTAGAAAAAAATCTCCAGGGCCAGATGGTTTTACATGTGAATTCTATCAAACATTTGAAGAAAAACTAATTCTCATACTTTATAAACTGTTTGGGAAAATAGGCAAAGAAGGAGTCCTACCAAATTTTTTATGACACAGATATTGTAGTAATATCTAAACCAGGAAGAGTCAAAATGGAGAAAGAAAATTATAGAACAATTTCCCTAATGAATATTGATGCAAAAATTTTAAGTAAAATATTAGCAAAAAGGCTGCAGCAACTTATTAGGAGAATAATACACTATGACTGGGTAGGATTTATTCCAGGAGTGCAAGGCTGGTTCAATATTAGGAAAACTATCAGCATAATTGATCATATCAATTACAAAACTAGCAGAAACTATATGATTATTTCAATAGCTGCAGAAACAGCTTTTGAAAAAATACAACACCCATTCCTATTAAAAGCACTAGAAAGCAGAGGAATAAACAGAGTCTTCCTTAAAATTATAAATAGCATCTATCTAAAACCATCAGCAAGCATTATATGTAAAGGGGATAAGCTAGATGCATTCCCAATAAGATATGGGGTGGAACAAGGATGTCCATTATCACCTCTATTATTCAATTTGGTGCTGGAAATGTTAGCTTTAGTATTAAGAGAAGAAAAAGAAGTTGAAGGAATTGGAATAGGCAAAGAAGAAACTAAATTATCACTTTTTGCAGATGATATGATGATTTACTTAGAGAATACTAGAGAATCAAGTAAAAAAAATCTTGAAATAATAAACAACTTTAGCAAAGTTGCAGGATATAAAATAAACCCACATAAGTCCTTGGCATTCCTCTATATTACTAACAAAGCCCAACAGAAAGAGAAATTCCATGTAAAGTTACTGTAGACACTATAAAATATTTGGGAATCTATTTGCCAAGAAAATGCAGGACCTATATGAACACAATTACAAAACACTTTGCACACAAATAAAGTAAGATTTTTTTTTCTTTTTTCTTTTTTTATTTATTGTATTTATTTAATTTATTTAATATATTTGGTTTTCAGAATTGATTTTCACAAGAGTTTGAATTTTGAATTTTCTCCCCATTTCTACCCTCCTGCCCACTCCAAGATGGCATTCATTCCATCCCATTCCTGAGTCAGCCCTCCCTTCTCTCACCCCACTCCCCTCCCATCCCCTTTTCCCTTCCTTTCTTGTAGGGCAAGATAAATTTCTATGCCCCATTGCCTGTGTATCTTAGTTCCTAGTTGCATGCAAAACTATTTTTTTGTGTTTGAACATCTGTTTTTAAAACTTTGAGTTCCAAATTCTCTCCCCTCTTCCCTCCCCACCCACCCTCCCTAAGAAGGCAAGCAATTCAACATAGGCCATATGCCTATCATTATGGAAAACCCTTGCACAATACTCATGTTGTGAAAGACTAACTATATTTTGCTCCTTCCAAACCTATCCCCCTTTATTGAATTTTCTCCCTTGACCCTATTGCTTTTTGAAAGTGTTTGTTTTTGATTATCTGCCCTCCCTTCTATCATTCCCCCTTTTTAATCTTCTTCCTCCTTCTTTCCTGTGGGGTAAGATACCCTACTGAGTGTGTATGATGAGAGTAAGATTCACTCATTCCCCCTCACCTGCTCTCTCTTCCCTTCCTACAGAACTGCTTTTTCTTGCCACTTTTATGCGAGATTATTTACCCCACTCTATCTCTCCCTTTCTCCCTCTCTCAATATATTCCTCTCTCATCCCTTAATTTGATTTTTTTTTTTAGATATCATCCCTTCATATTCATACAACTCACGTTGTACCTGCCCTCTGTCTATATTTATATACACATACATACATACACACACACACACACACACACACACACACGCATATGCATATTCCCTTCAGCTATTCTGATACTGAGGTCTCATCCATCATACTCATCATCTTTCCATATAGGAACGTAAACAAAACAGTTCAACTTTGGTAAGTCCCTTGCAATTTCTTTTTCTTGTTTACCTTTTCATGCTTCTCTTGATTCTTATGTTTGAAAGTCAAACTTTCTATTAAGCTCTGGTCTTTTCACTAAGAAAGCTTGAAAGTCCTCTATTTTATTGAAAATCCATATTTTGCCTTGGAGCATGATACTCAGTTTTGCTGGGTAGGCGATTCGTGGTTTCAATCCTAGCTCCATTGACCTCTGGAATATTGGATTCCAAGCCCTTCGATCCCTTAATGTAGAAGCTGCTAGATCTTAGGTTATTCTGATTGTGTTTCCACAATACTCAAATTGTTTCTTTCTGGCTGCCTGCAGTATTTTCTCCTTGATCTAGGAGCTCTGCTATTTGGTGATAATATTCCTAGGTGTTTTCTTTTTGGGATCTATTTGAGGAGGTGATCTGTGGATTCTTTCAATTTCTATTTTACCCTCTGGCTCTAGAATATCAGGGCAGTTCTCCTTGATAATTTCTTGAAATGCTATCATCTTTCTAGGCTAGTTTTTTGGTCATGGATTTCAGGTAGTCCAATAATTTTTAAATTCTCTCTCCTGGATCTATTTTCCAGGTCAGTGGTTTTTCCAATGAGATATTTCACATTGTCTTCCACTTTTTCATTCCTTTGGTTCTGTTTGATAATATCTTGATTTCTCATAAAGTCACAAGCTTCCACTTGCTCCAATCCAATTTTTAAGGTAGTATTTTCTTCAGTGGTCTTTTGGACCTCCTTTTCCATTTGGCTAATTCTGCCTTTCAAGGCATTCTTCTCCTCATTGGCTTTTTGGAGCTCTTTTGCCATTCAAGTTAGTCTATTTCTTAAGGTGTAGTTTTCTTCAGTATTTTTTTGGGTCTCCTTTAGCAAGCCATTGACTTGTTTTTCATGGTTTTCTTGCATCATTCTCATTTCTCATCCCGATTTTTCCTCTACTTCTCTAACTTGCTTTTCCAACTCCTTTTTGAGCTCTTCCATGTCCTGAGACCAGTTCATGTTTTTCTTGGAGGCTTTTGGTGTAGGCTTTTTGACTTTGTTGCCTTCTT
Source organism: Trichosurus vulpecula (assembly GCF_011100635.1). Classification (NCBI taxonomy): domain Eukaryota; kingdom Metazoa; phylum Chordata; class Mammalia; order Diprotodontia; family Phalangeridae; genus Trichosurus; species Trichosurus vulpecula. The sequence continues at coordinate 15,332,043 of NC_050581.1, forward strand.
CTTGCTGTATGTTTTGATCTTCTTTGTCACCAAAGAAAGATTCCAAAGTCTGAGATTGAATCTGAGTCCATTTTTGCTGCCTGGCTATGTTCCCAGCCAACTTACTTGACCCTTGAGTTTTTCTTCAGGGTATGACTGCTTGTAGAGTAAAGAGTACTTTCCAAGCTTGAGGGGATGTGCTGTTGTTTTCAGAGGTATTTCTGTACAGCCAGCTCTGCCACACCAACACTCCTTCTCCAAGAACTGCCAACCCAGACCTGACTCAGATCTTCAGCAGGCTCTGCACTCCTGCTCTGATTTGCCACTTAATTCCTCCCACCTGGGAGCTGGGGCCAGAAGCAACTGCAGCTGTAGCTCTGTAGCTGCACCACCTCCACTGCCTCCAGGGTGGTGACCAAACCGCAAACTCCTTTCACTCCCTGCAGCTTTTCCCACTCACCTTCTTTGTTTTCTTTGGTGCTTGTGGGTTGAGAAGTCTGATAACTGCCCCAGCTCATCGGTTCAGGGAGCTAGGGCCTGTTTTGCCCAGCTCCCAGTCTGGTTGGTCCTGCCACCCCTGTGCTGGGCTCTGCTCCCCTCCGCTCCCCTCCACTTCCAGCTCCGTGCACGATAGACCTTACCTAGCCACCATCCAGACTGTCCTGGCCTGGAGCCCTGCTTCCCTCTGCTATTTTGTGGGTTCTACAGTTCTAGGATTTGTTCAGAGCCATTTCTCATAGGTTTTTGGTGGGACTTGGGGGGGGAGCTTACTCAAGTGTCTGCTTTCCAGCCACCATCTTGGCTCCACCCCCCATAAGATCTAATTAAATGGAATAACATCAGTTGTTCATGGTTAGGCCGAGCTAATACAATACAAATCACAATTTTGCCCAAGTTAATTTACTTATTTAGTGTCATACCAATTGAACTACCAAAAAATCATTTTACAGAGCTGGATAAAATAATAACAAAATTCATCTGGAAGCACAAAAAGTCCAGAATATCAAGGGAATTAATGAAAAGAAATGCTAGGGAAGGTGGCCTAGCCATACCAGATATTAAACTGTACTATAAAGCAGCAGTCCTCAAAACTACCTGTTAATGGCTAAGAAACAGAATGGTAGATCAGTGGAATAGGTTAGGTATAGGAGACACAGAAGTCACCAACTATTGCAATCTACTCTTTGTTAAACCCAAAGAATCCAGCTTCTGGGTTAAGAATTCACAATTTCATAAAAACTTCTGGGAAAATTGGAAAATTGTATGGCAGAAAGTGCTCATAGACCCATATCTTACAACATATACCAAAATAAAGTCAAAATGGGCACATCATTTAGGAATAAAGGCTGATACTATAAGCAGTTTGGGAGAGCAAGGAATAGTTTACCTGTCAGATTTATGGAAAGAGATAGAGAACATGACAAAATGCAAAATAGATACTTTTGATTATGCTAAACTGAAAAGTTTTAGTATAAACCAAGCCAATGCAGCAAAGATTAGGAGGGAAGCAGAAAATTGGGAGAAAATCTTTACAAAGAATGTCTCTGATAAAGGCCTCATATCTAAAATATACAGGGAACTAAGTCAAATTTATCAGAATAAAAGTCATTCCCCAATTGAGAAATGGTCAAAGGATATGAACTGGCAGTTTTCAGAGGAAGAAATTAGAGATATCTATAGGCATATGAAAAAATGCTCTAAATCACTCTTGATTAGAAAAATGCAAATCAAAACAACTTTTAGGTACCACATCTCTCCTGTCAGATTGGCTAACATGACAAAACAGGAAAATGATAAATGCTGGAGAGGATGTGGGAAAACTGGAACATTGTTACATTGCTGGTGGAGCTGTGAACAGATATAGCCATTTTGGAGAGCAGTTTGGAACTATGCCCAAAGGGCTATAATGCATACCCTTTGACCCAGAAATACTACTCCTGGGGCTATATCCCAAAGAGATCACCCAAGTGGGAAAGGGACCTGTATGTACAAAAATATTTATAGCTGCTCTTTCTGTGGTGACAAAGAATTGGAAATGAAGGGGATGCCCATCAAGTGGGGAACGGCTGAACAAGTTGTCTTATATGAATGTAATGGAATACTATTGTGCTATAAGAAATGGGGAAGATATGGACTTTATAATAATCTGGAAAGACCTACAAGATCTGATGCTGAGTGAGAGGATCAGAACTAGGAGAACATTATACACAACCACAGACATATGGATTCTGTGATGACTAACTTTGATAGACTTGGCTCTCCTCAGCAATACAAGGCTCAAAGACAACCCCCAAGCCCTCATGATGGAAAAAGCTAGCTATATACAGAGAAAGAACTGTGGAATCTGAATGCAGATTGAGGCAAACTATTTGCCCTCTCTTTTTTTTCTTTCCTTATTTTTTTTTATTTTGTTTCTTCTCTCTCATGATTCATTCCAGTGGTCATAAATCTTCTTTGCAACTTGACCATTGTGTTAATAAGGTTAATGCAAAGGTTTATGTAGAATCTATATTGGACTGCATGCCTTCTTGAGGGGGGAGTGGAGAGGGGAAGGAAGGGAAGAAAATCTGAAACGCAACAACATATAAAACTAAGTGTCATAAAGTAAAAATAAAAAAAAATTAATTAAAAAAAAGAAAAGTAACAGGATTTGGAAAAGTTCCTCACATCTGGCAATTAGGAGATTATTGGCAACTTTGGAAACCTGAAGACTGAGTGATGAACTCAGGAAGCCAAGAATTTGGAGAAACAAAGGACAATATTTTTAGGTAATGGTAGGAGCTACTGGGTTTTTTCTAGGATAGAGAAGACATGGGAATATTTATAGACAGTAAGCAATGAACCAGTGGATAAGGAGAACTTGAATAGTGAAGAATGAGGGGGAATAACAGTGATGATGATATTCTGGAGAAGACATAAGGGCATGAGATCGGGGTAAACACAGAGGGATTGGCCTTGATAAGTATAAGGGTTAACTTTTCATCTGAAACTGGAGGAAAGGTGGAGAGAATGATATTATGGGGTTTTAATATGTAGAGAAGGGAAGAAAAGAGGATGCATTGTAAATATTCTCTATTTTCTAAGTAAGGTGCAAGGCAAGGCCCTTAGCTGAGGTGGAGAGGCAATGGTGTGAGAGGCTTGAAGAGAGAAGAGGTTTAAAATGGAGAACCATTTAGGGAGGATTTTAAAAATTGCCTTGTTGAGATTAGATAACATAAATTTGTAATGGACTCAGCTCAGTTATATGATTTCTTCCAGTTACACTTAATAAATGTTAGTAGAAGTGGAGGAAGAAGTTTGGCAAAAGAAGAACATTGATGGGATAAAGGGGCAAGAGATTCAAGAGTAAAAGACTTTGCATTACAGCTATCTGTTTAACTGTAGGGATTATTGTAGTTGTTATTTTTGTTGTTGTTCTTCCTTCATTTTCAAAGAGGACCAATGAACTATAGGGTCATCAGCATGAATACTGAAGCCCTAGAGGGTGGTGGAAGGGGGTTAGGGCAGAGAGACCATAACTACACCACATTTACACAAATTTGGAAGCAAGATTGCAAGAGACATATCAATTAGTGGAAAGTGGATCATAGTAGAAAGAGAGGAGGGCCTCAAAATCAGGAAGACAGTTAAGACCTGCCATTGAGCCATACTGGCTGTGTGACACTGGGCAATTCACTTACTCTCTTAATGCTTTGGCTATAAGTTGCAGAGAAGCTACCTACCTGCACTGCTACAGGGAATTTCCTTACCTGGAAATTCTCTTCTATCAGCGAAAACAAAGTTCCTTTCCCTTATCCTAGAGGAACTATGTTTCCTTACTGTACCAAGTCATTTAATAACATGGCTGGTTCTTAAATGACTATTTTCAAACATGTAGCAGTATACTCTTGCTTTGTAAGATTACTGAAAATAGATGAAAGAGAATATCCTTTTTAGAAACAAAACAAAAAAATCCTGAACAAAACCAAGCATGCTATCAATGGGAAAACAAGTTTATGACATCATTAAATCCAAAAGTAAACAGGTGACCCATTCCAAGAGGAGCATGTCAGTAAAAGAAAAGAGTCATATTTAATTCCTAAGGGCTAGGAAAAAAATGTTTCCTAATAAGTACAAATGAGACAGCTCTCAAAAAATACGATGTAGAGAGAGCATCAACTTGTAATTCCTCACCTGAAATCAAGTCCTCATCCTAAATACAGATGAAACATTAATAATATAAACCCATTTAAGAGTTATTATTCTCAATGAATTTCTTATTGTAGCTAAGTAAAAATTATCAAAAGGCATTGTGGCACAGCGAATAAAAAACTTGCCTTGAAGCCAAAAAACCCTAAATCCAGTCCTGCTTCCATATTGGCCAAGTGATCCTGGGCAAGGGTATTGGGAATCAAGATGGGCTTTTACCACTTATTCGACCAAGTGCCCTTGAAGAGTTTGGCCTTTGTTTCCTTGATTAAATTAGAAGTCTTTGGTGACCTCCTTGTCTCAAGGGAAAGCCTAGTTTACATGAGTTTGAGCAACATGTTTGTGACATCAGAGGCTTTTAGACCACGTGGGTTTAAGTCACATTTTTGTGACGATTTTAGGTCATGTGGGTGAGTCGCATATATGACTCACCTTTGTCCCTGAATAAAATATATAAAACCAGGAGTTGGCCTTCCTTTTTCGGAGCTCTGAGCTATAGCAGTAGTGATGCATGACTCTGAGCCAGTCATTGTCCAGCTCCCGGCTGAACTCAGATGTTGGTAACTACGAATTGCATTTGGTCTGTTTATAAATGTGTGTTTGTAATTTGTTTGTATTTGCTCTGAAGTTCAAGTGCCTGGCTTTTCCCACTGATCTAAGAGAATGACATTTGTATGTTGGATTAAAGTAAGACTGTTAACCCCTTAATGTTGCTTTCCTTAGTAAAGCAGATCAAAAGAACCAGCATTCTGTGAGCTGGTTGTTGTTGGTTTTACACCCCCACAGCAGCTGCTAGCCAAATTGTTGAAACAGCAAGTCACTTAATCTCTCACCACTAAAGGTAACTCTGATTTTAAATTGAAGAGAAGCTGGCAGCCTGCATTACTACAGGGAATTTCCTCATATGGAAGTTTTCTACATCAGTGAGATCATAGGTACTAAAAATTATTGCTGAATCTATATATGAACTCAAGGACTATTTGCAGTAACTCCAAGGTATGGAGTCCAATTGACTATAGTTTTGGATAATCAATGAATTAAATATTAAAATCCAACAAACTGAGAGAAATTTATACATATAATGGTAGATGTGAAAGAGCCTTCTCTTATGATTTTGAAGAATAGGTCAGATGATCTAAGATGTTTTTCCAGTAATTCCTTTGTGGAAGCAGAGGAAGAGACATATGTTCCATTCCCATTCTTAGTCTGTGATACATGCATCTGACTGTGTACATTAGTTGTGAGAGACACAAAAATACAAATTCCCAAGTGATGTGGCAAGGTCAAGATCAAGAGAAAATGAGAGCAGTCATTTCTCACTGTTGAGTATCCACTTAAGAGAAAAGTTATTTTTCAGCAGCTAAATATAGCTTCAAGTTGAAGAATTAAATTCAGTTCAATATCCATAGAGTGACCTTAATGTTCTGTATATTTTGTTCATTTGAATGGGAGGCAGAGTTTGATGTTACTGATCCAAGTGCCTGGGAGGCAGATATGTCTCATTGTTATCCTTTGAAAGCAACAGTCTATGAACAAAGGGAAATGAATGAATTAACAACACTAGAGTCATGCAGTTTACTATGGTTTGCCTTTGTCTTTTCTAGGTTGTGTTTGTCCATGTTGGTGTGATTGGAAGCCCAAACCATAGTACTACCTGCAACGGGTAAGCTGGTTTCTTATCCCAAAAAGAGAAGGTCTGTGGAGTTGGTCTTGGGGTGTGCCCAAAATGGGCCACTTCCTGTGAACCTTTCTCAAGGGAAGTGTTTCAGAGATACCCTATTTAAGTCTCTGTAGAGGTAATTTGTAATAGCACAGAACTAGGAGTCATATGACCTGGATAATAATAACCGCTGACATTTACATAGTGTTTTAGAGTTGACAAAGTGCTTGACTATCTTTTTTGAGTCTCACAATAATGCTAATAGGTAGGTGCAGCAGTTATTATCATCTCCATTTTATAGACAACGGAGATCCTAAGAAATTAATTGATTTGATTATGATGACACAACTAGCAAGTATCAATGGCAGGATTTGAACCCAGATTTTTGCTGCTACTGATTCCATCTTACTCCCCCAACCTTCCTTACTTCCTTCTTCCATTCTCTCTGTAAAACTATGTGGTTAGGATAATTGATTCCTAAGATCCATTTCAGTTCTGTAGTTCTAACTTTTTTTGCTTAAGTATCTCCCACAAATATTGCATATACTGTCAGTAGCTGATGTGTTTCTGGTTTTGTTGAATTGCTTTTTGTTTTTTTTTTCTTTCAAAAGCATTACTGTAAGAGATGGATCACTGGGGAAGGGGAGAGGGATAAGTTTAGAAACGGATTAAAACAAAAGGCATAGTCAAAAATAGGATAAATAAAAAAGTCTATCCCCTACAATGAAGTCTTTCTCTTTTTAAATTTATTTATTTTTAACATTCATTTTAAAAAATTGAGCTCCAAATTCTCTCCCTTCCTCTAGCCCCTCCCTCACCTATTGAGGAGGCAAGCAGTATAATATGAATTATACATGTGAAGTCATGCAAAACATATTTCTCTATTAGCCATGCTGCAAAAACAAGCAAGAAAAGTAACTATGATTTAATCTGCACTCAGAATTCATCATTTCTCTCTCTGGAAGTGGATAGCATTTTTTTTATCATGGAACCTTTGGAATCATCTTGGATCATTGTGTTCATCAGAGTGGCTTTCACATTTGTTTATTGTTACAATATTTCTGTTACTAGGTACAATGTTCTTCTGGTTCTGCTCACTTCACTTTGTATAAGTTCATATAAGTCTTCTAAGTTTTTTTCTGAAACCATCCCCCTCATTATTTCTTATAGCACAGTAATATTCCATCAGAATCATATACCATAGCCATTTCCCAATTAATGGGCATCTCTTCAATTTCTGATTCTTTGCCACTACAAAAAGAGCTGCTATAAATATTTTTGTACATATAAGTCCTTTTATCTTTTCTTTAATCTCTTTGGGATATGGAACTAGTAGTGGTATTTCTGAATCAAAGGAGTGAAGTCTCTAATAAATTCTTTTTCTCAGTGCTTATTGATACAAGTCTATAAGCCCCCTGCCTCTTAACATTCTGTAGTAGTAGGAAGAGGTTAGTAGAGTATTCCTGTATCATTAAATGTGTGTTCTACACTGAAAGGACAGTAGGTGGTGACTCAGACCCCACTGATTGCTGCCATGCATACAGACTGGAACTGACAGATAACTTCTGTCATAAATGCTGGCTTAATTCTATATTCAATATGACTCTAGTAAACAAGATTCCTAAGAAGTCTTTGGGTATGTACAGGATGGATGACAAACAGGAGGAGCTTGGGTCCTTAAGGAAATGTGTTGCATGCACAACTGCCCTCAGGGTTTATGAATAGATCCCTGTAGTTTTTCTACATGGTGGCTTCTGTGGGTGTCCAATATAAAGACTCTGTACCAGAAGGTTTAACCTTAGACTCAGAGGAGGCAGTGGTCTCTGAGCTACCAAGGTAGTTTGAAGAAATGTCTATTTTTGATGCTAAGTAGATCACTGGAGTAGAAGAAAGTTAAACCTTACCTATATGCCTGAATTTACATTTGTGTCCACTATCTTTTAGGAAACTGCCAGGACCCCTCAGAGCTCTTGGAGGTAATTTCAAACCATGCCATTGGCAGCATGGAAGATTTAAGCTACTTCTCTGCCAGCAGGAATGCAATCTGAGCTCCATGTTCTTACTTATTGCCATACATGACATGGGTTGGGTCTGCCTGATGCCAATCACAAGTTCCTTAGGAGGAAGTCATGTTGAATTCTTGTACAGTCCCTAGAATATTATTTGTTCCTCTAGACTAAATTGCCCCAGTACTTAAGCTACTATCCAGTAACTGTGCTAACTTCTGAGCTGATCAGAAACTTTTTCATGCACTGATGTACTAACATTCTAAATGGTGCTGCATTGAGACCAATGAGGAGCCATTTAGGTATATTTTGGAGAAAGTTACTCAGCTAGTCCAGATGGAGGAGCTTTGGTGATGGAACTGGAACAGAAATGGAATGGGAAGAAATTTTCAAAAAAATCTGTGTGAAAGTTCTCATCTACTTACCACTATAAATTACAAGTTGTTTCTATCCTTGTTCAGTGAAATGCAAAATGTCCTGGAGAACTACCTAAACAGGCAAGGTATAATTTTTTACTTTGTTTTTATAAATTGGAAACAATGTAAAAGTTCTCTTGGGCTAAAACATAATAGAATTAGAATTCATAGGAGTCAAAGTTGGAAGGAATATTTATTTATAATCATCTAGTTCAACCCTCTTATTTTTACAGAGGAGGAAACTGAGGCCAAAGAAATTTGTGATTTGCCCAAGATCATACATATAAGAAGTAACAGAAAGAGAATTCAACCCTAGCTCCTTTAACTATAAATCTCATGATCTTTCCCCATGACACCATGCTGTCTCATTGGAAACAATATTTGCAATAAACCTTGGCACGATAAGCCCCTATCATAGGAGGGTGAAGCTGGAAGAGACTTGAGATCATCTGGCCCTACCCCATTTTATAAATGATTAAAATGAGATACCGAATAGTGAGATGCCTTGTCCACTCTAGTTAATGTCAAGGCCTGTTCTAAACCCAGATTTACCATTAATTAGAACCCATGGCTCCACACGTCCTAGACCATATTGCTTTTTGTTTGGCTCTCCTCAGTTAGGCTCTGATATTTTTCATTTCCTAACATTCTGTTGTTGTTTGTTTCCTCTTCTGTTAAGTATGCAGGGATGGCCTGTGTGAAGAGGATGAGGTATGTTCCATATGCCCAGTGGACTGTGGGGAATGCCCACTTACTACAGATGTCTGGATAGCCATTGCTTTGCCAATCTGTTTGGTTTGTACTGCTTTCATTCTGACAATCATGGTAGGTTTTGCTTAACATTTGTGTTATTATTTCTTATCTACTTATTTTCTAGCTTTCTCCTTTGTCTACACCTGCCATCCCATCACATGTAGAATAGAAAGACCTCTAGAGTTCCAGAGTAGGTGTCACCTCAAGTGGAGGGGCTGGAGGGGGATCTGCCTCAGCTATACCCATGGCTGAGACCTGAGAACGAGTTGCTGAGGGGAGAGGGGCCAAAGCCCTGGGGGCCATAAGAAGGGGGTCATCCAAAATGTCCTGTTGACTCCCATTGCCCTATGAGCATCTTACAATCTTTTCTGAGGATGGGATTCTGAGAGAGCTCAACAAAGGCTGTCACGTAGGAAACTTCTACCCTTTTTCCTTCTTGACAACAGTATAATTCTAGCTACAAGAGAGTATTGTCTTTTAAAGCCCCAAAATGGGCCACACTTTGTGGCCCTCTAGGTGATAGTGAAGCCAAACAGTACTTCAAGAGAACACCAGCTTTTTAAGTTTTGTTTTTAGAGAAACTAGATTTTTCCTGATTTTGTAAAAGACAACCCAAAGGAAAACTTTTGGGAATTAAAAAGGGTTGACCCTTTTAGGCATGGGGGCTGGAAGTCCCTTCCTCCATAAAGGAAGATTTGGGGGTAAGCATCAAAAAACAAAATAAGACAAAAAGAAAGGTACCTTAAGTTTTTCTGATTTCCTAGTGCTGAGATAATTGAAAGAATCAGGCATACACTTCCAGATAGGACATCTGTCCTTGTCCTCCATGCTTCAGAATATGTGCCCAGGTCCAAGGACTGAGAGCCTGAGAGTGTCAGGTTGAGTCCAAGACAGCCTCCTAAAAGTCTGACCTACTGGAACCTTCAAGATCAGACCTGAAAGCACCTCCAAAGTATTTGGAGACCAAGAAGGGGATAGGGAGAGTGGGAGGCTTACATACCTTCCAGTCCTGGCTGGAGAAGAACTTGAGATTAGCAGTTGCTCCTGGTCAGGGAACCAAAATGATGAGGTCAGGGAACCATATGTTTTTAGGGGTGCTCGAGACCCCAAAATAACAACACGCTGGGTCCTGCTCGAATGAATTCAACTCAAATTTTCTCACAGCCCAAGAAAAACAAAGTTTGTTAAAGGTTTGCCATATTGGATAGTCTTCAGAAATCTCACCATTTGTGATGCTCATTTTTACAAGCGGACCAGATTCAATCTCCTGAGCTAGACTGAATCTGAGCCAGAGCTTTTTTTCCAAAAAGGAAGGTAGCAACACTTCAGGAAGGGCCAAGTCCAGAATTATATATAATCTTGTTCATGATTGGAGGTGTCATTCTTTCCCTACCTCTCCCATCCCATGGGACATTTCCTTTCCCTACAAGATTTGCTTTCTTAGGCTTCTTGAGGTTTTTTTTTTTAACCAGATGAAATCCAGAGGTTAAGTGAAGTTGAAGTCAGAGCCTGCCTGACAGAATTGAACTGAACTGCTCCCACTCCCCACCCCTCCCCCACTGTCCTTGCTAAGTTGCACATCCTGAATCATGATGCCAGGGACCATTGTTCTGAGATGCTTGATGCCCTTGAAGTAAGGCCAAACTTCAAAAGCCTGGCTGAAGGACTGCTGGTGAATTAGACCTTTTGTCCCTGTTCCAACACTAAATGTGGGTTGGTTTCTTCCTCTCTAAAATGGGAGAATTGAACAAAGTCCTTTCTCTGTGACCTTGAGCAAGTGACTTCCTTTCTCTTTAGCTTCTATTTCCTTTTCTCTAAATAAATTAGTTGGACTAGATGGTTCCACTTCTAAGAGAATTCTTTGAGGATCTGGGGGGACTTGGCTTCCAGCCCCATTTCAGTCTTTTCCCCAAATGAATTTATCTATTTGGTTATCATTTGCTTCCCTCACTTCCTAACCAATCCCTCCCCAACCATTGTCCCAAATCATTCTTTTTGGATGGCAATTGTGAAGAAATATAGGCCATTAGCATTGTACAGCTGAGTGGTATAGTAGATAGAACACTCAGCTTCGAGTTAAGATCTTGAGTTCTAATCCTGCTTCACACACTTTTTCTTCTTGTTGACTTGTTCCAGTTGTGTCAAATACTTTGTGACCTCATTTGGGGTTTTCTTGGCAGAGATACGTGAATGGTTCACCATTTCCTTCTCTGACTCATTTTACAGGTGACGAATTGAGGCAAACGGGGTTACGTGACTTGCCCAGGGTCAGGTAGCTAGTAAGTGTCTGAGGACAGATTTTGAACTCATCAAGATGAGTTTTCCTCACTCCAGGCCCAAACTGTATTCACTATGGCAACTAGCTGCCCTTCAGAAGCCATAAAATGCTCTATTATCTCTCTAATTAAGTTCCTTTAAGAATATTTCACAAGCAACTTAGTGGAATTATTCATATCACTGAAGGCTATCAGTTAAAAGCCCTACCAAAGAAAGGGATCTAGAGGTGGTAGGGGAATTCTTTAAATACTACACCATGTATTCCTTCAAGGAACAAATTTTAAGAGGTAGTAGATGGGAAAGGTCTTGGTCATTCATTTTACATGAACTTCTGGTCTTCAGGCTCAACTTGGCTTACCTTGAAATCATTAATGACTGTGCTGTGGCAGAGACCTTAAGAACCCAACAAGAAGCACAAAATGTGCCTCAGACGTTTAGTAGTTGTATGTCACTGGGTAAGTCATTTAATTTTCATGTACCACTGTTTCCTCATCTGGAAAGCGTGTGTGTGTGTGTGTGTGTGTGTGTGTGTGTGTGTGTGTGTGTGGTTGTAACCAGAACGGACTTTGTTTTCTTTGAATGGCTCAGCTTACCTCATTGAGCTTCCCTGGACACTGGGGCTTGCTCTTCCAGGGCAGGAAGCCCAGCGACCATGCCAGGAATCAGAGAACTTCCTGTATGATGAGTCATGGGGCTGGCTGAGGGGAGGTGTGTTAACCCGGTCTACGCTAAGGGGAGGGCCCAAGTCAAGAACCAATTGGCCCTGGTCATTCAGGCGGCACTTGATGATGTCAAAAACTCTATAAGAGGGGAGAGGACAGCTTGAAGATCCCCTTTTCCTCTTCCGGTTGGAGCCAGAGACGCCTACAGCCGAAGCTGAGCTGCCTGGTAGCAGAGCTGACTGGAGTGCTGAGCAAGGACTGGAGGCCAGTGGGTAATCTTCTTACCATACATGGGAAGCATGTATACGATTTTGCCTTGTACTATCTCACTTCTCCGTGGCCTCCTGGTTACCCTTGTGAGGCGGACTTATTGGGCCTGGAAGATTTTGATGAAAATATCAAAATGGGGATGCTGGTTTGTGGGCTTGTTACTGTGGAGTTTAAATACATGCTTTAGTTCTCCTGCCTTCTGCCTAGAGAATTCCTTGTATCCTGCGGTTCCGGACCTTTTAGGCACATATGAGATTCTCTTTGAAATCATAAATTCTGCCTTCCCAATATATTTGGCGACGAGGTGGATGGGATCGCTAGGTATAAGATCTCTATTCAGAAGCAGAAGAACTTCAGAGGAAGAGATGAATATCCCAGGGTGGGAGGATCCATTTTATTCCTCCTTAGCAAAGGAATTGGCTAAAAAAGCCGGACCCTGTGAAAACTGGGAACGAAGGCTCCAGAGAGGAGATCCTAAGGATTTGGAAAGTTGTTTACAAGAGGTTGGGATTCAGTCAAGGGCATCACTATCTAGGCAAAGCTGGATAGTGTTATCAGCCTACCGGCTACTATATGAAAAATTGAGATTAAGTAAAAGAGATGGGGACACTCCTACCCCACAGCAAGAAGGGGAATCTCAGATAGCAGTAGAACAAATTGCTGCTCAAGAACCCACTGACTCAGATGAGAACTTTTCTATTAATGTGGCTAGGAGCAACAGGAGGCCAAATAAGCCAAGAGTGCATCCCAACTCAGCCCAGACCAAGCCTGACTGCCTGCTTTGTCCTTGCCATGGTGGCAGGGGAAGCGAGTGGGGGGAAAATGAGACAATGTTAGGGGCTGAGACAGAAAACGCTACTAGGGTTCAGGACATCCCTCCCACAGAGAATGGGAGATGGTTAAATACTCAGACAAGCGTTCGTCCCGTAGAGAGGAGGAGGACAGAAACCCGAGGTGGCAATTTAGTTACGAGGGAATTTCAGGAAGATTTCTCACCACAAGAGGTCACAGATATTTTGAGTAGATTCAGCCAAAGAGTAGGAGAACCATTAATATCTTGGATGGTAAGACTCAGTGATCAAGGGGCCGGTGGAATATTAGTAGATAAGAGGGACTGTATGAGATTCATAGGTATCAGCCACGATCCTCTAGTTCAGCAAGCTTTTAGGGAACATCATCAACGAGGAGATGATGCTAGCAGGACTACTCTGTTGGCATTAGCTGCTGTGGGATGCAATAAGAGATATACTAATGATTCTATGTGGCCCACTGAGCACAGACCCTGGTATTCACTTAAAGATTGTATCACGAGACTAAAGGAGGAGGTAATGAAGACTGCTATTATGACAGGAACTGCAGACAAATATTACAATAATCCCATAGGAATCCCTCATAGGAATTTAATAATTAGGATAGCTCCCCCTGCTTATAAACAACTAATTTTGAATCTGTTACTTGGGGAAGTAGGGAGCCATCTTACAGAGGTGATAAATAAGATTGTACAGTTACATGACTTAGGAGACCGGGGAAGGGATAGATCTCCTTGAGAGAGAAGGGTGAATATCCAGCACCAAAATGGAGTGACAAGAAAAGAAATGTTCACTGCTCTATTGAGAGCAGGAGTAGGTTTTGAAATGATAGATGGCATTCCAACCAATGAATTGTACAGGATGTACTGAGATAAAGGACTCGATAACAGGAGAGATAGGGAAATAAGAACTGCTCCTGCAAATGCTACAGACATTGAACCTTCATACCCAAGTGAATCACATGCTAGGGAATACTAGGAAACAAGCCGAGCCCCAGTCCAAATTAAGGAAATACACAGGCTGGATTGCAGACCTCACATTGACTTGACCATATATTGGAAAAATGGGTCAAGTACAGTAACTACGGCATTAATAGACACTGGGGCCGAGGCCACCCTTATCTATGGGAATCCAGACAATTTCAGCCATGGAACTCCTATTACCATTACAGGACTAGGAGGGACTGAAATATCAGCCAGACAAGTTAAATTGATGATGAAAATTGGACAGTTGCCCAAGAAAGAATATAGTGTGGTTATTGTGCCTATTCCTGAATACATCATTGGAATAGACATTTTGAAGGGTATGACTTTAAATTTACCTGAAGGGAAATACCAATTTGCTGTGAGGAAAATAGGCATTAATGCAGTCTTAGTGGGGGAAATCAAGATGGATCCAATCACTTTGCTCGAACCTTCTGAAGTAATTACTTTGAGGCAATATCGTGTGCCAGGTGGGCAAGATGAAATTGCCAACACTATAAGAGAATGTGTTGAAGCAGGAGTGTTAGTCCCTACAACTACTCGATGGAACAACCCTGTCTGGCCAGTCCGAAAGTCAGATGGGACATGGAGGATGACAGTAGATTATAGACAGCTGAACAAAGTGACTCCTCCCTTGTATGCTGCTGTTCCAGACACGGTTACTTTAATAGAGAGAATACAAAAACATGAAGGGACTTAGTATGCAGCTATTGATTTGGCCAATGCCTTCTTTACGATCCCAATAGACCCCAAGCAATGGAACCAGTTTGCTTTTACTTGGCAAGGCCGACAGTATACATTTACATGCCTGCCACAAGGATATATTCATAGCCCAACTATTTGCCACAGGATTGTAGCTGAGCATTTGGATGAATTAAAGCTACCTGGTGTACAGCTTACACATTACATAGATGACATCATGATACAGGGAAAGAATATAAAAGAAGTGGAGGAGAGTTTAGCATTATTAATTGACCATATAAAAAGCAAAGGATGGGAAATCAACCCCACAAAGATTCAAGGGCCAGCTCAAACTGTAAAATTCTTGGGGACACAGTGGAATAGAGGACTGCGAGAAATTCTCCCACAAGCTCAACAAAAAATTCAGGATTTTCCCACCCCTACTAATAAGAAAGAGGCCCAAAAGTTCATAGGGCTATTTGGTTATTGGAGACACTACATCCCACATTTGGGACAGATTTTAAAACCCTTGTATAAAGTCACCAGAAAGAAATATGAATTCGATTGGGGCCTTGAACAAAGTAGAGCTTTTGAGGAAGCAAAGGCTGCTATACAATTAGCTCTGGACTTATGGCCTATGCAAAATGGGCCAGTGGAGTTACAAGTGACTGTACAAGATGACTATGCAAATTGGAGTCTGTGGCAAAAACAACAGAGCTGAAGTGTACCTTTAGGCTTTTGGTCAAGGAAACTGCCCTCATCTGGAATGCAGTATACACCTTTTGAGAAGCAGCTGTTAGCTGCACATTGGGCTTTAGTAGAAACTGAGCAACTAACCCTGGGTCACGAAGTGATATTAAGGCCTGGAATTCCAATTATGACTTGGGTAATGAGTACCCCAGCTTCTCACAGAATTGGACATGCACAAGAGGCAAGCATGATCAAATGGAAGTGGTATATTCAGAATAGGTCCAGAGCAGGCAAAAGTGGAGTTTCTGCTTTACATGAATGGGTGGCGAACATTGGCACTGAGAGAAATGAAAAACCCCTTGAATCTAAGCAACAGATGGTGCCATCCTTAGTGAAATGGAATAATGGGTATGATGGACTAAATGTAGAACAGAAGAAACATGCTTGGTTTACTGACAGGACAGCAAAATATTTAGGACAGAAGAGACATTGGAAAGCAGTAGCCTATAACCCCTGTACTAAGTGAACTCTGGAAAGTTCTGGGATAGGGGGAAGTAGCCAATATGCTGAACTGATGGCAGTACATCAGGCCATCAGAATGGAGAAGGGAGGACAGTGTCATATATTTACTGATTCATGGGCTAATGGATTAGCTACTTGGATGCCTATATGGAGGAATCAGAATTGGGAGATTCATGGCAAACAAGTTTGGAGTAAAGAGTTATGGGAAAATATATGGGACATGTCTTTGGTTATGGATTTGTCAGTTTTTCATGTTGATGCTCACGTGACCCTGACCACACCAGAGCGTGAGTACAATGCACACGCGGATCAACTAGCAAAGATTGCCACTGAATGTATTGTCCCTACTCCAACTCCAACTGATGACTCAGCCTTAGCAAGATGGGTCCACCAGACTGCCGGCCATTTAGGGATCCAGGCCACCCACCGATGGGCACAGGATCGAGGTATCAGTATCTCTCATGCGTTGTTAAAACAAATAACAGAGGGGTGTTGTATATGTCAATTAGAAAAAGAACGAACTCTTCCTAGGATAGTAACTGGAGAAATAGCGAGGGGAAAAGTTCTAGCCCAAATTTGGCAGATATATTATATTGGCCCACTACCCCAGGATAAAGGATGTAAATATGTATGTACGTGTGTTGACACCTATTCAGGTGTGCTAGTGGCTTGTCCTTATAAGGACACAACTCAGAAAAACACCTGTAAAACCCTAGATGTTGTAAGTTTGTACTATGGAACCCCAATGCATATTCAAAGTGACAATGGGTCACATTTCAAGGGCAAAGAAGTGAAAAGATATTGTGTGTTGAATAATATAGAATGGATATATCATATTCCATATTACCCACAAGCATCTGGGCTGATTGAAAGAATGAATGGATTGTTGAAAGAACAGCTGAGAAAATTAAACTCTAATAATTCATATCGATATTGGAAGGATAATTTGTCTATTGCCTTACGTAATTTGAATAATAGGCCCTTAGGGGGGAGTACACCTCTAGCCAGAATGATGACCCCAAGTTAGAGAACAGCAAACATGTGAGATCCAAAATATCGAATTTTGGACTGTGAGGGAAGATGTCCCCCTACCATGTCCAGGAACACATGGTTCAGCAGGCTATGATTTACATTGTATAGAGAATTTTAAGTTGAATAGGAAAGAGATAAGAAAAACCCCTACTGGAGTATGTATGAGAATCCCCAAGAATCATTTTGGACGGATATTACCTAAACCAGGATTAGCAGCTCAAGGAGTACATGTATTGGCTGGAGTGATAGATTCGAATTATCAAAAAGAAATTGTTGTGACACTCCAGAATTTGGGTGAAAAACCTGTACAATTTGGTAGGAATGATAGGATAGTTCAAGTGATTTTTATCCCCTGTGAAAAAATACCCTTTGTGAAAACTGACCCTCCTCCCAAAATAACTACTAGAGGGGCAAAAGGGGCTTGCTCCATTGATAGAATAAAGTTGGGAGCTAAGGTATGGGTAAAACGGAAGCCAGATGATATTCCAAAGGCTGCAGAAGTCATAGCCCATGGGAAGAACAACACTGTAACAGTTGTCTATTCAGGGGAAGATAATTACCAAATCATACCCCTGAACCATATATTTTACCATCAATAGGGCTATAATATTAGATTCATGGACCCCACAGGTATGGCTGATGCTGGTAATTGCCACAAGCCACTCAGAGGGAAGGTGACTTTGTGTGATTAACGGATGAAAGCTTGTACATCTGGGGAAAGGCTGGGAGGACAATCCTAGTCTCCATCTAGGGTGGGATCCTCTTGGCTTAGTTTCCTCATTGTGTTCCGTTTAAAAAGAAACATTTCCCATCTGAGTTTGGCTCTGATATTGGATCTCTGCATAACTGAAATTTCAACTAAACTGGAGATGATTTTATTTGAAGGATAATAGCCCATACTTGCCTACTCTTTTTGTTCTCTGTTTTAGTTAACCTTGTCGCTAGTTCTGTCTCCTGCAGGCTTAAGCACCCTGCAGTGTCCGGTGACTGCCTAAGCATGTAGCATTCTTGAAATTCCTGCCAGCTCGCTAAAGAATTGAACTCTGGAATGGGACTCTGGGGCAGGGACACCTCTACATCCAATTTCAGCAAGAAGAAGCTATGGAAAATGAGACCTTACCCCAAGATTTTGAGCCCTAATTGTTTGAGGGGGGGAATGATGATAGTGTTCTGTGTATTTATTTCATGTTATCCTTGCTATATTGTTTTATTGTTATGATATTATTGATCCTATGTAATGGATACAAAGACCTAGGGGTGGACATTTGAATTATTAATAATTATTTTGGGATGATTGATTGAAGAGACTATCTGGCTGGGATCTAGGGGTGGATCACATTTGAATTGTAAACCAATATTTGGGAATGTCACTGAATGATATGTTTTGCTTTATTGTGAATGATATGTTTTAGTTTCCTGCATAATTGGATCACAATGTTCTAGGATATATAATTTAATTTAAATTATGATTGGATTGTGCATCTTAGAACATTGTGAGGGGTGGAGTGTAACCAGAATGGACTTTGTTTTCTTTGAATGGGTCAGCTTACCTCATTGAGCTTCCCTGGACACTGGGGCTTGCTCTTCCAGGGCAGGAAGCCCAGCGACCATGCCAGGAATCAGAGAACTTCCTGTGTGATGAGTCATGGGGCTGGCTGAGGGGAGGTGTGTTAACCCGGTCTACGCTAAGGGGAGGGCCCAAGTCAAGAACCAATTGGCCCTGGTCATTCAGGTGGCGCTTGATGATGTCAAAAACTCTATAAGAGGGGAGAGGACAGCTTGAAGATCCCCTTTTCCTCTTCCGGTTGGAGCCAGAGACGCCTACAGCCGAAGCTGAGCTGCTGGTAGCAGAGCTGACTGGAGTGCTGAGCAGGGACTGGAGGCCAGTGGGTAATCTTCTTACTGTAGATGGGAAGCATGTATACGATTTTGCCTTGTACTATCTCACTTCTCCGTGGCCTCCTGGTTGCCCTTGTGAGGCGGACTTATTGGGCCTGGAAGCTTTTGATGAAAATATCAAAATGGGGATGCTGGTTTGTGGGCTTGTTACTGTGGAGTTTAAATACATGCTTTAGTTCTCCTGCCTTCTGCCTAGAGAATTCCTTATATCCTGTGGTTCCAGACCTTTTAGACACGTATGAGATTCTCTTTGAAATCATAAATTCTGCCTTCCTAATATAGTGGTTGGACTCAATTGCCACTAATGTTTCTTCCAACTCAAAATCTATGACCTTTGGGGAATTAGTAAATGAAATGGAACCAGGGAAGGAGTGATAATATGGACAGATTATTTGGCTGGTCACAGTGTCTGGACATATGAAGATTATGATCCATGGAAAATATTTTGTTAGTCATATTTCTTCTGACTCCTCCCTCTTTTCTTGCCCTATTCTTTCCCCACTGCTGCAGCTTTACTGGGTACAATTCCTGCCTTTAGTCTCTCTTTCTGTAGTGATCTCTCTTCTTTTACTCTCTTTTTGTAGACCTAAAGGAAGAATCAGAACTCAGTGTATATTGCTTTCTACTATAAGCACAAAGCTATGGCAAGTTACAACCTTGCCTTTCAGACCTCTCCAGACAACTGAAGAGCATGTTCCATAGAATATATACTCAAAATACTTGAGGGATAAAACTAGTTTCTTTTTTAGGACTGCATATTTTCCCTATAATGCATATTAGGACTACATATCATTCCCTAGCTTGGTCCTCCTGAAAAAGTGAGAATGACATTATTCTCATATATTTAGAGTCTAAATAACTTTTCACCCATCATTGCAGTGATGGAAAGATTGTGGCCATCAAGAAAATAACAAAGAAGACATTTACACTCTCCAAGATGATACATAAAGAAGTGAAACAAGTAAGGAAAATAGAAAATGTTGGATAATAAAATTGTAGGATTTCAAATTGAGAGGACCACTAGAGATCAACCTACTCACTGTTTACAGATGAGGAAGTTGAGTTAACTTCCCTAGGTTAAGTAATTTGGTTAAGCTACATGATAAGGATTCAAACTAAATGTAAAATTTATATATATGGAGAAAAACAGAGAAAAAGGAGAGAGAGAGAGAGAGAGAGAGAGAGAGAGAGAGAGAGAGAAAGAGAGAGAGAGAGAGAGAGAGAGAGAGAGAGAGAGAGAGAGAGAATGAGAATAAACAGAAGGGTAGAGAGAGAGGGAAATGGAAGAGGTGGAGAGAGAGAGGAAAGTAGAGGAGGGAGAGAAAATAGAAAGTGGGGAAAAGAAGGAAAGAGATGGACAGGAAAAGGAGAGAAGAGAGAGAAATGGAAAGGGAGAGGGGGAGGAGAAGAGAGAGAGAAGTAGGAAAGGACAAGGGAAGAGGGAAGAGAGAAGGGGGAGAAAGAGGAGACAGAGAGAGGGAAGAAGGTGAGGGATAGGAGTGGTGGTAAAAGCAAGACATAGTAGATAGAGAGCTTGAGGCCAGGAAGACTTGGGCTCAAGTCTTTATTTTGACACAAACCAGGTGTATGACCTTTGACCAAGTGCTATATTAATGGGAATGGAAAGATCTTTCCCATCTGTTAATAGGCTTATATGACCCACTTGAGTTACATGGAAGCCTGAGTCACATGAGTCTGGGTCATATGGAGCCTGTGGTGGGAGGAACTTGCTGAACACGTGGAGCAGGAGTTTGGAGTGAGTTGGAGCTGGAGAGAGAGGAGGCAGAGACAGAGCAGAGTAGCTAGTGCGAGTGAGAGAGGGGCATTTTGCCTAAGGGAGCTTGTTTTGTAGGGAGGCCTGATTGAAGGAAGGCTTAGGGATGGCAGTGCCCCCTGCATTACTAATGTCTACTAACTTCTTTATTACTGTGGTAAATCTGGCTTTCTGGTATATGAAAAAATATTTTGGTTTTGTCTTCAATGAAGAGTCTGTCATATCTTGTGATTCAAACCTGGGAATATGCCTGCATATTCATAGCAGCCACTGTGGGTATCGCATTAGTGATATACCAAGTCACTTAACCCTTTCAGTGCCCTAGGCAACTCTCTAAGACCATAAGTTGAAGAGATCTTGACGTCAATGGAGGGGGTTTCCTCACTTGGTAGTTCCCTATACCAATAAAATAACAGGTTGAGTCTCTAACTCTTATCGTGTGTGTGTGCGTGTGTGTGTGTGTGTGTATGTGTGTGTGTGTGTGTGTATTTTGTTTGGTGTATATGTGATAACTTCCCTGGAAAATCCCATGTTATGCAATGATTTTATTTCCCACTTATGTTGATTGGTTGTATTTCAGATTTCTGACTTGCAATAGTTCTCAAAATTTGTGGAATAAAATGGCAGTGTAACATAGTGGAGAGAGCACTGAGCTTATCAAAGACCAATGAACTTGGAGATGTAGGCACAGGTTCTGAGTTTTAATCCGGTTTTGCTGCTTGCTAGTGTTACCTTAGGCAAGTGACCTAACCCATCTAGACCTCAATTTCCTAATCTAGAAAGTGAGGAGGTTGGGCTAGATGAACTCTAAGGCCCCTTCTAGAACTACAACCAAAGTCAAATAACATTGCAGTCCCATAGGATCCATTCCTGATTCTTCACCTTTGATAGGTAACCTCTAAGTCAACTTGGTTGAATTAAAAGGTATTGTCATGGCATAATTTGAACATTATAGTCACCAACCTACACATCAGAAGGGCTTCATTTGATCCTGTGTCATTCTAAAGTAATAGTTCACTATTCATATTTCTATAGTACTTTCATGTTCCTCAACAAAGTCCTTCTCTAATACCATATCATGGTGTAGAGACCACCCTTGTTTCCTGAAAGCTTTACCAGAAAAGCACAGGTTCTGTAAGATTCTGTTAAGATGGAAAGGCTTTGAGTATCCCTGTAGCAATACATTGCTTACTGAGGAACAGACAAGCTAGGGACAATGAGTCATCACTAGCAGGTTTGCCACTAAGTAATGAATTCTCTAGTTGAAGAGACCCATAAAAAACAAAAAATGCAAAATGACCCTCAGATCTCCTTCTACTTTCACAGTAAACAATTGTGGAAGTGAAGAAATGGTGGAAAAGGGGGAAGAAGGTGTTAAGAATTAAACTGTTTTTGGATTATCTAGAAACATTAATGTAATTATATATACTGAGCAACTAGGTGGTGCAATGAATAGAGTGCTAGGCCTGGAGTCAGGAAGATGAAGCTTCCTGAGTTAAAATCTGGCCTAAGACATTCAGCAGAATAGGCAGGCTTTCATGGACAATTCTATAGCAAACCACATTTTCAAAGTCACAAAATTGGCTAAGTGCTATATGTAAGTGCCTACCATAAGGCAGGCACTTAACAATGATTCTTGATTGAACATGTGAAAGTAAAAAGGGAAAGAATTCCAGGCATGATAGGCAACTGTGCAAAGGCATGGATGTGGGAGATGGAATGTACATTTTCAGAAAAAAACTAGGGGAAAAAGGGAATTAGTAAGTGTGCCCTAGACAGACACTATCAAACTCATATTAATTTTTGCAGAGAACTGGATCGTCCAAATATTTGTAAATTCACTGGAGGCTGCATTGAAGAGCCTAACATTGTCATTGTGACTGAATACTCTCCAAAAGGAAGTTTGAATGATGTTCTGCTCAATGAGGACATTCCTATCAACTGGGCGTTCAGGTCCAAGATGCATGTTGGAATGATTGGAGATATGATGAGTAGGTTGGCCACCGAGCTATGGTATCCTGTGACTATGCTTAATTATTGTTAATGTACATAATTAATTGCTTGTTGTCTGCTGCTGTCCCCAAGGAATTATACTAGAAGAGGCTATGATCCAGGTTGCTAGGCAACATATTCTTGTTGCCCTAAACCTATTCAATGTCATGGAGTGGGTGAAGCAGTGCCCATTCACCACACATGGGAGGTTAAATTAAGTAGGATTTGGCAAAAGGTTCACACAAAGTGTCATTTCTCTTGTCCAAGTTATTATTCTGCTCATCTCCTTGTTGGGACTTAAATCAGAACAACACTAAAATAATAACAACTATTATCCAAGTATCTGGGCATGTAAAGTTTTGGGGAAGGGGGTAATCTTGAAGGGATCATATGATTACTTATTGGAGATGCCATAGAAGGAATATCTGTTCAGGAACCAAATTGAAACAGATCCCCTTCCAAGGGGATGCTATGATTCTGAGCTTTGTTTCTATTGTATAACTTTGCTTGACATTTATCCTGAAATGTGCTAAAAATACTGTCTTTCAGAGAATGGTCCTTGGTTTTATGCTGTGATCAGTCCAGGTGTTTATTTGTGTCTTAGGTTTTCTTTTGCTACAGACATTGCCCAGGGAATGGCTTATCTTCATCAGCACAAAATATTCCATGGACGTCTGAAATCTACTGACTGTGTTAAAGATGACTGAGGGGTATGCAAAATTTCAGGTAAAGGGATCCAATGAATGCTTGGTATTTGTTTTTCAAGTCAATTGTTTTCAATCCTTCAACCTTATCTGTTTAATCCTTATATTGTTTCCACCTCGTAATAATTTCTTACCACACAATAAAATCCATAAGGGGAAGGAAAACTTTCCACTTGAAATTTGCGCCTTGCCCAGTACATAATGCAGAGATCTACATAGAGTAAGAGTTCTTGCTGTTGGTGAATGTAGCTTATGACACCACTCCCATTTCATAGGTAATGAAATCAAAGAAGAAATAGGTAAAGAGATTTTCATGGTGATTACTGGAAACTGAGAATCATTGTGATTTATCAAGTAGATAGGAAATAAGGAGTGTCCTAAAGAGATCAGGATGCTATTGAGATTTAGGGAGCAGAGCTAAAGAAAAAGACAGCAAGTGCAAATGTTCTTAGCACAAAGGGAAAGTTCCCTCTGTGCACCTCTTGGATTGAGAGGACAACTGAAGAAGGGAGCAATTGGATTGTTCCAGTGCTAGACTGATTTGTGAGTAGTTTGATTTACGTAAAGCTAAGACATTACTTGGTGGCATAGTGAAATGCATACTACCTGGCCTGGGCAGATAATTTAGTGTGAATATCTGCTGGGTAGAGACTGGAAAACACTGAAGTGCACTGGGTGGTGAGCTATACTGATTAATCTTGGGTTTCCTTCTGTTTTTGTGTCTTCATTGTGGCATGTGAGGAGTGTTACTGTGTGCCTCTGTTGGTCTGTGTTGATGACTTCTCTTGTTCCATACACAGCATTTAATGGTATGAAAAGAAAGCTGGGAATTCAGTTTTGATCTAATACTGCCTTTCTGAATTGTACCAGCTGAGCTTGTTCCTGTTTTCTGAGAAGTCTGATTAAAGAGTTGGAGGAGATGAGGGGGAGGGTAGTGGATGGAGGATTATAGGGAACATTCTTCTGATAATAATATAAACCCACCTATGTACTTTGGGAGCATCAGACTTAGCCAGGGAATTCAGTAAGCTTTCTTCTCTGAGGCTCATTTGTTCATTCCAAAAGCATTTATTAAGTATCTACTATGTGCTAAGCAGTGGGGATATAAGGAAAAAAATCATTCCTTGCCCTCATGGAGCTTATATTCTACTGGAGGAAAACAACTGGGGTGAATCAGGAAAAGCATTGTAGAGGAGATGGCGCTTGAGCTGCTCCTAAGAGGAGGATAACCTTATTAGTGCAATGAAATGATACTTCCAGGCTCCTTGTCTCTTGGAGGACTATGTTAACAGATTTCAGCAAGTTACGCTGACTGAAACTTTTAGTATGACATTGTTGTATGTGAAAAGATAATATTTAATAATGTATATATTTAATGTATATTCATATTTTCCATTAGTTACTATGTATAGTAATTTTATATGTATACTATAGATCATATATACATATGTTTTTAGTACTTTTAGTAAAAGAGACAAAAAAGGATAAGCAATATGGACCAAGGAATGATTCAAAAGTCTTTTTTATGCATGTTTTGAATGCATTCTTTAATATATGCACATGGAGTGAGATACTTCTTATTCTTTGTCTGGTCCTGATCCTTCCTCACTTAGACCTCCTATCAATAATCTAAGGTGTGGTTGGGAGGAATCTGCAATGCATAAAGTCTACCCTTGGATGATCTAGAGAAAATCTGAGAAATTATATCTTCTAGTCAGATACTTCCCTGATTTAGGAATGGTAATGGGCTATTTACTTTGCAGAGAAGGTGCTGACCTGCAGGGGGAGTTTCCTCATTTGGTATGTCCCTATGACAATAAAAATAAGGACAGGTTCTATCTTTTTCCTTCCCCCTATCTTTTGTTTTTATACTACCTTAATTGCCAAATCTCTTTTTCTCCAATCTCTCACTTGGCAAGCCAACTCTTATAAAAAAAAAACAACAAAAAATCAATTTACCAAATCTAAAAAAATATCAACTACTCAGTATATTTACTTATAGTATGTTCAGTGATTCACACCCATACCCACCCAACACACACACACACACACACACACACATGCACACACACACACACACACACACACACGCACACACTTCTACAAAGAGAGGGAGGAATGGAGCACTTCTTGCACCTTCTTTCTTCCCTTTATTCCACATCATAATCTATTTCATGGATCAAATTTAATTGCACACAGAAACAATTTGCTTAGACTGCAGTTTGAGTGCATTTGTTACATTAGTACTTCATATCAGCTAGGGTACTTTATCTTTTGACATTAAGATTTTTATACATCCTAGACACCTAAATCACCATCATTTTAGATTGAGTGTTTTGATATTAATGTGATGATATACAGTGGTATAATTACAAAAATCTTAATTAAGCCTTCTTTCTCTCTTTCCTTAATGGTAGATTTTGGATTAAAGTCATACCAAGAGGAAGATTTGTCTGAAGGTTTTAGTTCATATCAACAGCACCTGAGGCAGATGTATATGGCTCCAGAAGCTCATTTAGTGCCAAAATGGGAACCATCTGCATTGGGAGATGTATACAGGCGATCCATGGCCTTTTCTGAGGAACTATGTATCAAGGACCATATTTACACAGAAGTTTCTTTGGTATTCTGGAATCCATCATTTCAAGACTCTAAGGAAAGCTACACATGCAGATCTCAGTGTGATTGCTTTGGCAGAGAACGATTTGTTTCGTTTCATTTTGTTTTTTTTTTAATTTCTAACCTTATAAAGAACTATGTACATATGATCCTCACTTGATCCTCTCAAGAATTCTGTGAAGCAGATATCTGTTAGAGGTAAGGAAAGTGAGTCTGAGAAAAGGTAAGTGACTTTCCTGTGGACACACAGATAATTTTCGAGTCAGCAAGTCTTTCATAATTTAATTCCATAATTATCTAATATATTCATTCTGCTTCCAGAGAAAGCCACAAGTTTTAGACAAAAATAAGGAAGATTGAGAGCATTTGATTGATAATATGATGTCAGGTACATTATTATAATGCAAGAGTCATTTCATATCATTGTTTTTTGCTGTAGAGAAAAAAATAAAATTAATAAAATGAAATAGACACTGCTGGAAAGCATGAAAGGGGAATTTTCAAGCAGATGGGGGATAAAAACTGAAAAAGAAGTATGTTGGTCAATGAAATCTTTTCCCAATTGGAAGAAGACTACTGCAAGCTTGGATTTAACTCCTTGATAACCCTGTGGCAAGTTTGTGCACAAGCCAAAAATAGTAGCTGTGATAGGTTGGAGGGATATTTAAAAAAAAAAACAAACAAATTCATAGAAAGCACAATGTTACGTTAAAAAGCACCTCCCTGGAGTAACTGTACTAATAGAGTATCTCAACAATGAAGGTCATTAACGCTTTGTCTCTGATAAGTTGTAAACATGATAGATAGCTAAGGGATATTGATACTATTCTGATTCCTACTTATTCCACAAAATAGAGTAGATCAAAGTGGGTTGAAATGGATGAAATAGCCAGAAACCATGTAGAGGGAGAAGACCTATGCTATTTGAACATCCAAAGTATTAGCAACAAACATTTCAAGTTTTCTTGTCAAAGGAAAAAGAATTATGCAATAATTAATTACCCTTCTAATTTAGCAGAAAGTGATAAATTAAATTATACTTAGATGTTTGTATTTCTTTAAACCTTCTATAAAGTGAGTATAATATTATTTGTAAGAATATTATACATTAATCAATATACAGTTACATTTTCTTTTTCAAAAAATATGTTTATGACATAATTTGATTGGTATTTTGCTACACATATTACTGATAAAGTTGTGTGTAATATTTTTGCTTCTTACTACTAGAGGGTATTATGGGTATCATCTAGCCCGTTCCTGCCTATTAGTAGCCCCAAGATTATAAAGCACTTCATAATTGCTGGGGAGTGGGGTGAAAGAGTGAGGGAGAATTTATGCTGTAGTTCTGAAACTGTGCCAAGGAATGTGTCTGGGTCTACCAGTCGAACTTTTTAGCACCAGCCCCTACCTATTTGGTAAACTTTGATTCTTTTCAGTATGTCTCATTACTTTAGAAAGAATATAATCAAGGTAGCAAGAAAAAATATAATTACATTAGTAATCTGAATCCCAGGTCATATTCAGTCACCTAGACAACAGGAAGGGCAAAATGTCAGAAATATAGCTCTCAGTGGCTCCCATTTAGGAGCTGAGCAGGGGTACTTCCTTAACAAATAATTGTTGCCACTTACACCGTGATGATCAATGCAAGAAATACAGGGTGCTCCCATAGTCTCGGTCATTATAACTTTCTTCTGGCTCTGTGATGATCACTTTCCTTTTTGATACAGTATGCACATTGTTCTATACCTCAGTC
Organism: Trichosurus vulpecula; assembly: GCF_011100635.1. Lineage (NCBI taxonomy): Eukaryota > Metazoa > Chordata > Mammalia > Diprotodontia > Phalangeridae > Trichosurus > Trichosurus vulpecula. The sequence continues at coordinate 15,359,718 of NC_050581.1, forward strand.
CTTTGAATGATGACACACAGTATATTATTTCCCCAAAAAGAGCTAGGTTTGCTTAGCTATTAATGTCCCTTCAAGGGTAAATGATAGAACAGAAATGAGTAGGTTGGCTTGACCCAATCTCTATTGTATCCTCTTTGTTCTCTCTTTTCTAATCCTCAGTCCTCATGTTGCTTACCCTGCATATGGGTGTAATAGAGGGTGCATTCATATGGCCAAATTACCTTTATTCATTCTAACTACTGGACAGAAACACTAGTTAGAATATGCTTCTAATATATGAAAGGAAACTATGAAAATAATATCCGCCACCAACCTGATTCTTAGAGGTTCTGAGAGACATTTATACTAGACTTTGACAAGGTTCCCTCTCTGCCCAGCCACAGGCTCTGAGGCGGTCATTTAGTAAGTTTCTCAGTCAGCACTACCCACAAGAGAACACTGGCTGTTTGAGTCTCTAATGTGGGAAATGTGGTAGCTAATCCTGGTTGAGCCATAGGAACAGATTGATGCCTTGGGCCTCCAGTGCATTTTTTTGTGGTTCTAGCTAGGCGTTTTGCAAAGTTGTTTGTATGATATAATTTGATTGGCAATTTGCTGCATAAATTACTGATAAAGTTGTTTCTAATATTTTTACATCAGTCGTCTTTCTCATCAGAGAATATATATATGGCTATCTGTTGTTTAAGAATATATACATGTTGTTTGTTGCATCATGCCAAATAAGTGCTTATTTTGTTATTGAAAAATAGTTTACGGAAAAAAAAAACTTACCCTCAAAACAACTCAATCACAAAATAGGGGATTAAAACAAAATGAAGTTATTATCATAAGCTGACAAAGTTATTCTTATTATCTTATTAAGGTAATAAAACTTATTTTTACTACAATGGGCACATTCATACTGAGCCTTACCTGTTTGCTATGATGCACCTGCCATACAGATAAAGCATCTGAGACAATCATTCAACAACCATTTATTAAGAATTTCCTAAATACAGGGACGGAGCCAAGATGGCGGCTGGAAAGCAGGGACTTTCATGAGCTCCCTGCCAAGTCCCTCCAAAAACCTATAAAAAATGGCTCTGAACAAATTCTAGAATTGATGAACCCACAAAATAGCAGAGGGAAGCAGGGCTCCAGCCCAGGGCAACCTGGATGGTCTCTGGGTGAGGTCTATTGCACACGGAGCTGGGAGCAGAGCAGAGCAGAGCCCAGCAGGGGTGGCAGCAGGACCAACCACACTGAGAGCTGGGCAGCGTGGGTCCTGGTTCTCTGAATCAGCGAGCTGTGGCAGTTACCAGACTTCTCAACCCACAAACACCAAAGACTACAGAGAAAGTTAGTGGGAAAAGCTGCGGGAGTGGAAGGAGTGGAAGGAGTTTGCGGTTCAGCCACCACCCCGGGGGCAGCACAGGTGGCATAGCTGCAGAGCTACAGCTTCAGTTGCTTCTGGCCCCAGGCCCACCTGGTGTGAGGAATTAAGTGGCTGATCAGAGCAGGAGTGCAGAGCCTGCTGAAAATCTGAGTCCAGTCTGGGTTGGGGGTTCTTGGGGAAGGAGAGTGCTGGTGTGGCAGAGCTGGCTGTAATAGTTCTGAAAACAACAGCGGATCCCCTCAAGCTTAGAACAAAGTACTCTTTGCTCTACAAGCAGTCATACCCTGACAAAAAACTCCAGGGTCAAGTAAGTTGGCTGGGAACATAGCCAGGCGGTGAAAATGCACTCACATTCACCCTCAGACTTTGGAATCTTTCTTTGGTGAGAAAGAAGACCAAAACATACAGCAAGAAGAAGTCAACAAAGTCAAAGAGCCTACAACAAAATCCTCCAAGAAAAACATGAACTGGTCTCAGGCCATGGAAGAGCTCAAAAAGGAGTTGGAAAAGCATGTTAGAGAAGTAGAGGAAACATTGGGAAGAGAAATGAGAATGATGGAAGAAAACCATGAAAAACAAGTCAATGACTTGCTAAAGGAGACCCAAAAAAATACTGAAGACAATACTGAAGAAAACAACACCTAAAAAATAGACTAAGTCAAATGGCAAAAGAGCTCCAAAAAGCCAATGAGGAGAAGAATGCCTTGAAAGCCAGAATTAGCCAAATGGAAAAGGAGATCCAAAAGACCACTGAAGAAAATACTACCTTAAAAATTAGATTGGGGCAAGTGGAAGCTAATGACTTTATGAGAAACCAAGATATTATAAAACAGAACCAAAGGAATGAAAAAGTGGAAGACAATGTGAAATATCTCATTGGAAAAACCACTGACCTGGAAAATGGATGCAGGAGAGGTAATTTAAAAATTATTGGACTACCTGAAAGCCATGATCCAAAAAAGGAGAACTGCCCTGATATTCTAGAGCCAGAGAGTAAAGTAGAAATTGAAAGAATCCACTGATCCTGAAAAAGATCCCCAAAAGAAGACGCCTAGGAACATTGTTGTCAAATTCCAGAGCTCCCAGATCAAGGAGAAAATACTGCAAGCAGCCAGAAAGAAACAATTTGAGTATTGTGGAAACACAATCAGGATAATACAAGATCTAGCAGCTTTTACATTAAGGTACCAAAGGGCTTGGAATAGGATATTCTGGAGGTCAATGGAGCTAGGATTAAAACCAAGAATCACCTACCCAGCAAAACTGAATATTATGCTTCAAGGTAAAATATGGATTTTTAATAAAATAGAGGACTTTCAAGCTTTCTCAGTGAAAAGACCAGAGCTGAATAGAAAATGTGACTTTCAAACACAAGAATCAAGAGAAGAATGAAAAGGTACACAAGAAAGAGAAATCATAAGGGACTTACTAAAGTGGAACCATTTTGTTTACATTCCCACATGGAAAGATGCCGTGTATAATTCATGAGACCTCAGTATTAGGGTAGCTGAAGGGAATATACATACATACATACATACACATAGATAGATAGATAGATAGATAGATAGATAGACAGATAGATAGATAGATAGAGGGCACAGGGTGAGTTGATTATGAAGGGATGATATAAGAAAATAAAATCTAATTAAGGATGAGAGAGGAATATATTGAGAGAGGGAGAAAGGGAGAGATACAATGGGATAAATTATCTTTCATGAAAGTGGCAAGAAAAAGTACTTCTTTGGAAGGGAAGAGGGGGCAGGTGAGGGGGAATGAGTGAATCTTGTTCTCATTGGATTTGACCAGACGAGGGAATAACATACATACTCAACTCTTACCCCACAGGAAAGAAGGAAGAAAGAAATAAAAAGGGGGGACAATGATGGAAGGGAGGGCAGATAGGAGGAGAAGGTAATCAAAGGAAACACTTTTGAAAAGGGACAGGGTCAAGGGAGAAAACCGAACAAAGGGGTATAGGATAGGAAGGAGCAAAATATAGTTGGTCTTTCACAACATGAGTATTGTGGAAGGGTTTTACATAATGATGCACATGTGGCCTATGCTGAATTGCTTACCTTCTTAGGGAGGGTGGGTGGGGAGGGAAGAGGGGAGAGAATTTGGACCTCAAAGTTTTAAAAGTAGATGTTCAAAAAAAAAGTTTTTCATGCAATTAGGAAATAAGATATATAGGCAATGGGGCATAGAAATCTATCTTTCCCTACAAGAAAGTAAGAGAAAAGGGGATGGCAGGAGTGGGGTGACAGAAGGGAGCACTGACTGGGGAATGGGGCAATCAGAATATATGCCATCTTGGAGTGGGGGGGGTGATAGAAATGGGGAGAAAATTTGTAATTCAAACTCTTGTGAAAATCAATGCTGCAAACTAAAAATATTAAATAAATAAATATAATTTTTTAAGAAAGAAAGAAAAACAAGAAAGGGAAAATGGTTCAATGTAAGTTGAAGATGTCAGGGAAGGCTTTTACCAAGAAGGGAGCACTTGAGAGGGGCCTGGACTGATACATATAGATTTTATATACAGGAGTGGGAAAGGGCTTTCCCAATAAAAGTTAGGAAAAATGAAGAGGTTGTAAATTTGGAGGCATCTAGGGACTGGCTAGAGTAGAATGAAAAGTCCAGCGTGCACTGAAAGATCAAGTTCACATATCTAAAAAGGCATGAGAGAGAGAGAAAGAGAGAGAGAGAGAGAGAGAGAAGTGGGGGAAGTATCTCAGAGAAATGAAGCACTAGGTGTAAGTCCCACAGTTAACCTCTCAGTGCTCTAGAGAGCTATCTAGGTTTAAATCTTGATTCTGATATTAGTTTGATGTGTGACCATGGGCAAGGCATTTGACATCTCTGATTTCTTATCCTTAAAATGGAGATAATGATGATGAAGACAATGATGAGGATGATGGCACTTACCTCAGGGTTGTTGTGAGGCCCAAATGAGATAATATGTTTAAAGTGCTTTGCAAACCTTAAAACAGGTATATAAATATCAGCTATTATTGTTTCTCATTAGGTTAGGTGAGAACCTCCATGTCAATATAATTCCTTATGTAAAAAATATTGACCTACTATCCAGTCCCCATTAAGAAATAAAAGTACTTGTGAATACTTGTGAATTCAAACCGATTTCTCTAATAGTCTTCAAAACCCTATAATAAATAAAAAATGTTAGACTAGGTTATCATTAAGGTCCTTTCCAATCCTAAAGTACTATGATTATGAGATTCTTACTTTAATGAACAAATTATTTTATTTTATATTGGAAATATGATTAGTGAATTACTTTTCTAATGTATTTTGTTCTTTGATCCCAGAAATTACCCCCAAGTTTATCTTTAGTAATGGTATATGTATAATATATATATTTTAATTGGAGGATGAATTTTAACTGTGTTTTGTAAAGAAGTAGCCTCATATAGTGTTTTTTTTTAATCTGGAAAATTTTATTTCTTAAAGAATAGTAGAACTTATTTGAAAAAAAAATGTTTTCCATGAAAAATCTCTATTTGGACAAAAGGCAAGTAACCTGTGTGAATTCTTTAGATTTATTTGTGTGTAGGATGAGAGTCTTCACATTTAAATGATATTTGTACTGTTTTGCAGCTATGCCATCATTTTATTAGAGATTGCCACAAGAAATGACCCTGTGCAGGTAAGACCCTGGGAACTCTTTGACATTTTAAAAATCACCACTAAAAATCCATTTCTTAAATTTTTCAAGCAAATGAATCTATGACATGTAATTTTCTCCAGTTCCCACGTAATGTCCTATCCAGGGAACAGTGCTATCTCTGATTTATTCATGAACGGTTTTAAAAGCATATATTTTAAATGGCAAAACTTTGGGTTTGAAGAGAGAAAGATGAAGAAAAATTAAGTCCTACACTGTAAATTTTAGGGTTGTTTGAGTGTTAAGGATTATCTTCTTGCTTCACTCTTCTTTTCTCTGCCACCCCACCACTCAACTCCAAAGATTCAGGGGTATTGATTTGAAGACAGTAGTACTAAAAAGACTCATGCTTCATTTGAAACACTGTCATCCTCTGAGATTTAATGTTTGCCTGCATTTTAATCTGTTAGGATAAAAAACAAACCCAAATTCCAACTTAATGCCATAAGATAAGGCCTCTCTCTCTCTTTCTCTCTCTCTCTCTCTCTCAATCTCTCTCTCTCTCTCTCTCTCTCTCTCTCTCTCTCTCTCTCTCTCTCTCTCTTTCTTCCTCTCTCTCCCCCCCACCCCCCCACACCCCTATACGTAATTATATCATTTTTTACCCAAGGTTTTTGCCCTCCTTTTTGGAAATTGTTTGTAAACCTCTGTTTATTATGTGGTGTTTTTTTTAACCCATAGGCATTTTTTAATTATGGTAAAGAAGTGACTGAAATGTTGTACTCTTTGACCCAGAGATTCCATGACTAGGCATATATCTGGAGGAGGTCAGTGAAATAAAAAAAGAGCCCTGTATCAATCAATAAGCATTTGTTATACCAAAATATTTAAAAGAGAACTTTTTGAAATAGCAAAAAACTAGAAACAATGTACAGATCCATCAGTTGGGGAAATGCCAAATTGTGGTATGTTAATATATTTATTGAATTATATTGTATTATAAAAATGGATATTATTAATATAAAAAAGCATAGGAAAACCTATATGAACTGACACAAAGTGAACTAAACAGAATTAGGAAAAGAGTATATATAATGACTACAACAAGGTGATACAGTGAAATGAGCAATGGCTTTTAAATCAAAGGACTAGTGTTTAAATATTAAATCCTTTGTCACTTAAAACCTGTGTGACCTTAGACAGCAACAGATAATAATAATAGCTAGCTTTATATAATGCCTTAAGGCCTACAAAGTACTATAAACATATGTGTATATGTATATATAGATATACATATATCTATATCTCTCTATGTATCTATCTATCTACCTATCTATCTACTTATACATTCGATGCTCACAACAACCTTGTGAAGTAGGGGCTATTATTTTCTCCATTTTACAGATGAAGAAACTGAGGCAAATAGAAATAACTTGCCCAAAATCATACAGCTACTAAGTGTGTGAAGCAAAATTCAAATTCAAGTGTTCCTGTTTCCCATTATGCCAAACCTCCCTGGGTCTCAGTTCCCTCAAGATGAGATGAGTCTGTTAAACTATGGGTCATGACCCTATATGGGGCCCTGACCCACAGTTTAAATGCTGAAGGGGTAGGGAGTGAGAAAAGTTTAAGATGCCCTGGACTAGATAACCTTTATTATTTCTCCCAATTCTAAATATATTTTTCTATGTTCCATACACAAGCCATGTATTGCAATAAAGATAAAATCCTAATAGCTTTTGTTTATATACTTTTCAACAAAGTATACTCCAAACATTGCCTCATATCTTCCTTAAAAAGGTATAAGGAAGAGTAAGAATTATCATATACACCTTATACATGAAGAGACTGAAATTCAAATTGATTGATTTCCCCAAGGTTATACAACTAATAACTGAGTACTGGAATCAGGACTATAACTGAGGTCTTCTGGTTCTAAATCCTGAGAACTTTCCATTACCCTTAGCTACCTTTACAAATTAGTCTGTAAGGAAAAAGTAGATGAGGAGGACAGAAGAAAGAATGGTTTCTTGCAGTTATTTCATTTGATTACTTGAAACATTGTTTGGATACCAGTGCCAGAAATCAAAAATCTTGTTTAACATGTATGCATTTCTTAGAACAATGTGACAAAAATAACCCAGCACCTGGCAAAAGAAAAGCAGACTGTTCAGATATGTTACATATTTGCTTCAGTACTGCCAGGTTAAAGCAATAAAAAAGATAAGAGGGGAAAAGAAAGAATAGAAGGACATAATCAGAAAATATGCTTAGTACCCTGAAACATTCTAGAGTGATGAGTCTCTTCTGGGTCTTGGTATCTTATTGTATAAAATGAGATTGTTTAAGCAACTGGGAGTTCTTTACCTGGGGTCAATCACCTAGGTTTTTAAAGATATATATTGATAACTGTATTTCAGCATGTTATTGCTTTTGTAATTCCTTGCTCTTTATTTTATGCTTTTAAAAACATTTCTCTGAGAAAGGGTTCATATAGGCTTCACGAGACCACCAAAAAGATCTGTGACACAAGAAAGGTTAAGAGCTGCTGGTGTAGTTGATCCTTGAGGTTCTTTTCGGCCTTGACATTCTGTAATTCTTTGAGATTGTATTCCCACACACAAAACCACATGGTGTGTGTGTGTGTGTGTGTGTGTGTGTGTGTGTGTATAGAGGGAATGAAGTAAGGCATAGGGGTGAATGTGAATATGGAAGTGTTCATAGTAATGAAAACAGCCTTACTGGAAAAAAAATGTGTTAAGAAGTAGTGATAGATACAATTGTACAGTTAAAGTGAGACCAGCTGATTAAGAATTATGACTGACAGGCTGAGAAATTTAGGCCTTGATCTGATTCTGTCAGCTCCCTGAGAGTTGGGATGCTTTCATTTTCTGTATTTCAATCTCTAGCACTTAGAACAGTGCCTGGCACATAATAGGGAATTAATAAATGCTTGCTGACTGATTGAGTGTAGGTAATAATGAGCTGTTGCGGTGTGAGCAAAGTGGTGGCTGCAGTTAGGAAGGTACGAAAAGATTGAAAAATAGACATATTCTCTTTAGTGCTAGTTATGGCACATAGTTCACAAGTCTAGTGGTATCTTCACTCTGTAAACCCCGCTATTCAAAATTTGATGGGTTGTTAGAGCTAGGCAGTACCTTAGAGACCATCTAAACCAAGAGTATTAATCTTTTGTGTGTGTTTGGCAGTCTGATGAAGCCTATGGTCCTCTTCTCAGAATAATGTTTTTGAATGCATAAAATTAAATACAGAACTACAAAGGAAAACAAATATATAGACACACACTTGTGTGTATACATACATATATACACATACATATGCATATGTGCACACATGCACATGTGTATGTATATACATATATACATATACATATCTATCTATATCTATATCTATATCTGTATCTACATCTATATCTATGTCTATGTCTATATCTATAGCTATGTCTATATCTATGTCTATATCTATATCTATATCTATATCTATATCTATATCTATATCTATATCTATATCTATATCTATATCTATATCTATATCTATATCTTCATGGACCCCAGGCTAAGAATTCCTGATCTAGTCCGACCCTCTCATTTTACAAGAGTGGAAAGTGAGACACAGGGACATGAAACTGCTCATTTAAGAGTACACAGTTAGCTGAGTGGCAGGGCTAGATTAGTAGTCAGGTCTTCTGATTCCCTCTTTTCAGGTAGTTGAAAGAATTAGATAATTGGAGCTCAGATTAGCTTTCAAATGGTTTACAAATGTATTGTTTTACTCTGGTGATGTTAGTTCTAAACTCACTGATTTTTTATAATACTAAATTGGTCCATTTTTCTCATTCCACATATCACCTTTTTTTCTTTTCAGAGAGAAGAGTCTTACTCAATGGAGTATGCCTTATGCCTTCCTCTACAAGAATTAGTTATTGACAAGTCAGAAAATTCCTGCCCTTGCCCCTCAGAATATGTGGAGGTAAGAGATATACAATCTGTCTTCTATAGACTGGCTACCCAAATTCATTTTTATTTCTTTTGTTTCATTTTTATTTCTTGAGAAGAGTTATATCCTGTTCTTCCATGTAACAATTCTTAATGTTTCCATGAATATTTGGAAAACGCACAGTTGTGACTTTGTCTTCAATTCTAGATAATAAGCTCCTGGAAGCTAAATAGATCATGTCTCTTTTTTTCACTGAGGTTTATTATACAGAGTGCCCATTTTGTTTTCTGACACGTGCTAGAGTGCTTCTATGAGGCATGAGGTCCCAGTGTTGCAGTCTAGGGGTGCTGGGAAACCTGAAATCCAAGGGTACTGGAGGGAGGGGGTTCTGCTTCGATAGAATTCGACCACTCAAGCCTTCCTTCAGTCTAAGTAGAAAGTTTATTGTAACACCAATAGAAGTAGGGAAGACTCCTAGCGAGTTTGTGCTATTTGTGATGCCAGCACAAGCAAGCCAGACTTTAAGAGTCTGAGCATTTAATGAGGATAAAATTAGTTCTTTTATACAGAAAGGCTGTGGGAAGATCTGGATGGAATCTAAGAGTGGCAAGTAGCCAGGGGTGGGGCTAGGTACAGACAAAGGAAGGAGTTAAATGAGTGGAGAGCCCAGTGAAAAGGGCAGTTAAAAGGATTATTGACTGGAATGGGCTGGTGCCTCAAATGAACTCCAAAGATCTCAGTTCAGAGTCTTTGGTCCCAAAAAACATGGTCTTTTCCTTTTTGGGGTCCAGATCTCATCCCCATCACCACCTGCCTGCTTTTGACGGGCCATGTAACTTCCTTTAACTCCCATCTCTAGGGGATGAACAGGAGAAGGCCTATCTCAGAGTGAGGCACTCTTCTTTACATTGTGCCACCTGCTTTAGAGAAGAACTTAGCCCAGCTATTCAGCATTACCACAGGCAAAAAACCCTCAGAGCTTTTCAGAAGGGAAAATAAACACTTTTAAAAATAACTAATGGTGAGGTGGAGATTCTCTCCAAATTCTCCACTGAAAAATGACTTATCAAAATTGCTTATTGAGGCAGTTGGTGGTTCAATGGCTAGATCAGTAGGCATGGACTCAGGAAGTTGTTCTTGGTGAATCATTTCAGTTGTTTCCAACTCTCAGTGATCCCATTTTGGGGTTTTGTTAGCAAGATACTGGAGTGGTTTGCCATTTCCTTCTCCAACTCATTTTACAGATGAAGAACTGAGGCAAACAGAGTGAAGAGACTTGGGCAAGTAAGTGAGGCCAGATTTGAACTCGTGAAAATGTGTATTTCTGATTCCAAGACCAGTGCTTTATCCACTGTGCCACCTAGTCAGGAAGACCTGAGCTCAGATAAGTTCTCAAATACCAGCTGTGTGTCCCTGTGCAGGTCACTTAAACCTCTGTTAGCTTCAGTTTCCTCATTTGTAAAATGGAGATAATAATATCTCCTACCTCCCAGGGTCATCGTGTGGGTCAAATGAGATAATTTTAAAGTGCTTAGTACCTAGCATGTAATAAATGGTATATTATTGTTAGCTCCTAATATTGTTATTATTATTATTACTTACCAAAAGTAATCAACAGAAGCATAGTGTCTAGAACAAACGCATTTTGCATCTCCATGCCTTTGGACTGGCTGCCTTCTATATCCAGAAAGCACTCCCTCCTCACTTAGAATCTCCAGTTTTCTTTAAAGTTTAGCTCCAGCATCCCTTTCTACATGAGGCCTTTCCTGATTCTTCCTCCCTCCATTCCATCGCAGTTCTTTCTCACAAAAAATTATCTTTTACAAATTTCTGTGTGTGTATGTGTGTGTGTGTTTGTGTTTGTGTTTGTGTATGCATATGCTTGTTGTCTTCCCTGATGGATGGTAAGCTCTTTGAGGCCGGGGGGGGGGGGGGGAGGGGGGCCTGATGCGGAACTAATAATGAACCCCTAAAAGGTATCTGAAGTTTCCCACAAATCTCAGGAACCTAGCGCCTAAACCCAGATCTCTGGCATTCCCCTGAGGCACCTGGCCCATCCCAGCCAACGATCCTTTTAACTGCCCTTTCATTGTGGCCTTCATTGTCAGTGCATGGCCCACCCCAGGCTAACTGCTGCTCCTTAATCCCATACAGATCATTCCACACTCTTTCCATATAAAAATACCAATTTTATCCTCATCAAATTGTGCAGATTCTTAGAATCTCACCTACTTCTATGGGTGACACCGTTAGAAACATATTTACATTGTCTAGGAATAAATAATACTCTTTGGGAAGCCAGGAAGGTTTTAATTATAGTTTACATTTATTTGTGCTGAATAAATGGGTACATCCCCTGAACATAGTACAGGAGAAAGTACAAAGGACTCAGATGGACGTCAGTCTTTTTTATTGACACCCCACCTCTAATCTCCCTCCAGGCTCTTCATTGGCCAGATACAAACCTCTGACTGCCTATGTCATGCCCTCCTCAAATGGCTTGTTTAACCATGTGACTAACCTTTCACCTGACAGGCCAGAGGCCTGGTTTCTGCTAAAGCTGGGGGAATACTTTCAACTCTGTGGAAACAAAACTGCTCCCCTGTTTCTTACACACTCCAAAAGTAATCTGATTAGGGGAAAGTATAGATTGGGAAGGGTAGGGAGACCGTCTTAATCAAAAGTGAAGCAGCCTTGTTGTGGTCTAGTGGCATTAGGAACACTGAAATGCAAGGTTACAGGCCAGGGGTCGAATCCTTTTGAGGTAGATTACTTTTGGAATATTCTATTTAGTTTTGAGAACCCCATTTTATAAGAGAGGGGAGGAAATGAGCATTTATTAAGTTCTTGCTATGTTCCAGGTTGTGCAGCTAGATAGTACTTTGGGTAGAGCATCAAGCCTGGAGTCAGGAAGACTCATTTCCCTGAATTCAAACCTGGCACCAGACACTTAATAGCTGTGTGACACTGGGGAAGTCACTTAACACCATTTGTCTTAGTTTTCTCATCTGTGAAATGATCTGGAGAAGAAAATGACCAACAATTCTAGTACCTTTACCAAGAAAACCCCAAATGGGGTCATGAAGAGTTGAACACAACTAAAACAACTAAATAACAACAATAATGTATGCATTAAATGCAATACAGGTCAGACTTGGAGTTGGGAAGATCTAGTTTCAGATAAAGGCAGTTGTGTGACCATGGGAAATTACTCAACCTCTCAGAGCCTCAGGAAATTCTCTAAGACTCTAAATTACCAACTACTTGCCAAGGTATGAATCTTCCTGACTCTTCCCCTTTCCCCTTCCAAAAGAAGAATGTAGCACTGTTATTAAACACTGGAGGGGAGAGTGGGGAATGGGACTACTGAAATAAATCAGGAATAGTCCTTGCTCTTAAGTTTATAGTTTAGTAAGGAAAACAATACAGGTAGATAGATAATTATAATGCAAATTGAAATAGAAGTTTGAACAGGAGTATCAAGTGCTATGAAATCAGAAAAAGGTGAAATGAAAACCATTATTTGATATGCATAATTATCTGAGCCTCCCTCATTAGGCTTGGCCATTAATACTAGTTACATCAGAAGAAAACTCCCTTTAGGAGTTTTGTTATATTTAATCTGCTTGATTCAGTACTCTGGATAGCATGTACCAAATGATAGGGGCTCAATAGATTTTTGGTTTTTGGGATGACAATTGATTCCTAGACATTCTGGCAGTTCAATCTGCTTATAATGATACATATTATGTAGCAGTCAGGCTGCAGGTATTTAAAGGCAATGCCTATGATCAAAGATTCAGATTCTGGACAAGGTGAGCCTTTTCAAAGTTTGTGGGAGTGAAAATTTCTGGAAAGCCTAGTAGACCCTGGTAAGGAGGAAATGCCAGGATTCCCACTGTGTTTCAGGGTTACAAAAACACATTATCCAGTAGGTCATCAATGACCCTAAGGGGTTATACTCCACATAGATTGTGAAATGTCAATGTGATGTGTGATAGATATCATGATATAATGGAAAGCATTGTACCAGATCAAGTGTCAATTTGACACTTGCTATCTATATGACCTTGGACATCACATAACATGACTTAACCACAGTTTTCTCATCTGTAAAGTATTGTACAAGCTTTGTACTTGATGGGGGAGTTGTGAGCATCATGAAAAGCATTTTTGACCAAGAAGTACAACATAAATATGAAGGGCCACTCAGAGATGCATACTCCACATAGCTTCCAAAGTGATTTCCCAAAGTCCAAGTTTCGCAATGTTACTTCCCTATTAAATAAGTTCACGGCACTCCCTAATACTTTTAGGGTGAAATATACATATCTCTGTTTGGCATCTAGTGCAGCTAGGTGGTGCAATGGATAGAGTGCAGGGGCCTGGAATCAGAAATCTTCCTGAGTTCAGATTTGGTCTCAGACACTAGCTGTGTTACCCTGAGCAAGAAATATATTTCTTTGGCAAGAAAACTCCAAATGGGGTCATGAAGAATTGGACACAAGTGAAATGACTAAATAAGTTTGGCACCTAAAGCTCTTTAAAACCTGACTCCAATCTACCTTTTTGGCCCTTATTTTTTTTTTACATAGTATTCCTTCCTGCACACCTGAGTCCAGTTGATCTGTACTTCTTGCTATGTTTGACATGTGGCATCCATTTCCTATATCCATGTCATTGCACAGGCTTTTTCTGGCCTGAAATCTACTTTCTCCTCACCTCCACCTCTTAAAACCCTTATAGTTGTTTAGTTATTTATCAGTCATGTCTGATTCTTTATGACCCCATTTGGGGTTTTCTTGGCAAAGGTATTGGAGTGGTTTACCATTTCCTTTTCCAACTCATTTTGCAGATGAGGAAATTGAGGCAAACAGGGTAAAGTGATTTGCCTGAGGTCACATAGCTAGTAAGTGTCTCAGCCCAGATTTGAACTCAGGAAGATGAGTCTTCCTGACTCCAGGCCCTTCACTCTATCCACTACACCACCTAGCTGCCCCTAACTTTCTTCGAAGTTCAATCCATACACAACTGTAATATCAATTGAGTTGGGACTTTCTTACTGTTTTAAAATGATTAATTAAGTGTCTTTGAGTCTTACTAGGTGCTAAGCCCCAGGCCCAAACCCCCATTAGGTGCTAAACCTATGTAGGTGTGACTTGGTAACCAAGGTAGGGCCCCAGGTGGGGCTAACTAAGGGAGGGCCTAGTTTACACATGAGTTTGAGTGATAGGTTTGGGACATCAGAGGCTCTTAGACCATGTGGGTTTAAGTGGCTTCTTTGTGACAATTCTAGGTCACATGGGTGAGTCGCATGTGTGACTCACCCCTGACCCTGAAAAAGATATAAAACAAGGGGTTGGTTTCTTCTTCTTGCCCATGGCAATGGTGGCATGAGTGACTCTGGGCCACCCTTGTTCTGAGCTCCCAGGCTGAACCTAGATGTTGGTAACTATGAATTGTATTGGGTCTGTCTGTTGATGTTTGTAATTTGTTTGTATTTTGTTCTGAAGTTCAGGATGCTGGATTTTTCCCCTGAACTAAGTGAATGCTGTCTGTATGCTGAATTAAGATAAGCTTGTCAACCCGTTAACATTGCTGTCCTTACTAAAGCAGATCAAAAGAACCTGTGCTTTTGTGGCATGCTTGTTGTTGGGGTTGTGTTGGTCTTTCACCCCCAAAACAGCTGCTAGCTGGATTGTAGAAACAACAACCAGCGAAATTACCTTGTAATTATTGGGAGTATATTTTATACATGCTAACATGCATATGTGTTATTTCCTCCTTAAAGGCAGGTACACTCTCATTTTGCTTTTGTATCTCCTTTGTTTAGTGCAGTGTCTGGCAGGCAATAAGCCTTCATTAAATGCAACTAGGTGGAGTAACAGACAGAGTGCCAGGCCTGGAGCCTCAGACACTACTAGCTATGTGATGCTGGAGAAGTTACTTAACCCTCAGTTTGCCTCAGTTTCCTCATCTGTAAAATTAACTAGAAAAGCAAATCACACTAGTTTCTTTGCCAAGAAAGCCCCAAATGGGGTCACAAGGAGTCAGACATGACTAAAAAATGGCTAAACAAATAGTCAAACTAAACAAATTGTCGAATTTGTTTAATGAGTATTGATTAATGAGTATCATTTTAGGGGTGTTTTGACTGATGATATTTATTGATCTTTCTAAAGCATTAGAAAAGGCTAGTAATGAGGTTGGGGGGAAATGAGAAGAATGCATAAATTCAGTAAAGATAATGTAATTGTGATATTGAGAATCTGAAAGGGAGTAAGTAGTTCTAGACTTTAGTTGTGATACTGAGCAAGTCATAGAATCAAACCAAATCATGGACCCTGAAGGTGGGAAGGGACATCAGAGAATATCCAGTCCAACCAATACCTAAAGAAGAATCCTATCTGCAATAAATGTTGTATCCAGTTTTTCCTCAAAGAAAGTGAAGTGAAACCCACCATTTCCCAACACAGTCCAGTCTAACTTTTAAAAATAAAATTTTTGGAGGATGGTGGATGGAAAGCAAGGACTTGCATGAGCTCCCCACCAGGTCCCTCCAAAAACCTATAAAAATGGCTCTGAGCAAATTCTAGAATTGTAGAACCCACAAAATAGCAGAGGGAAGCAGGGATCCAGCCCAGGACAGCCTGAATGGTCACTGGATTAGGTGTATCATGCATGGAGAGGAGAAGAGCGGAGCTCAGCGTGGGTGGCAGCAGGACCAACCAGACAGGGAGCCAGGTGGAACAGGCCCTAGCACCCTGAATCTGTGAGCTGTGGCAGTTACCAGACTTCTCAACCCACAAACACCAAAGACAACAGAGAAGGTTAGTGGGAAAAGCTGCAGGGGACAGAGTTCGTGGTTCAGCCACCACCCCAGGGGCAGCAGGGGAGGTGCAGCTACAGAACTATAGCTGCAGTTACTTTCAGCCCCAGGCCCACCTAGTGGGAGGAATTAAGTGGCAGATGAGAGCAGGAGTGCAGAGCCTGCTAAAGATTTGCATCAGGTCTGGGTTGGTGGTTCTTGAGGAAGGAGGAGTGCTGGTGTGACAGAGCTGGCTGTATAGAAATAGCTCTGAAATCAACAGCACATACCCTCAAGCTTGGAAAGTACTATTTACTCTACAAGCAGTCATACCCTGACAAAAACTCAAGGGTCAAGTAAGTTGGCTGGGAACATGGCCAGGCAGTGAAAATGCACTCAGATTCAGTCTCAGACTTTGGAATCTTTCTTTGGTGACAAAGAAGACCAAAACATACAGCCAGAAGAAGTCAACAAAGTCAAAGAGCCTGCAACAAAAGCCTCCAAGAAAAACATGAACTGGTCTCGGGCTGTGGAAGAGCTCAAAAAGGAGTTGGAAAAGCATGTTAGAGAAGTAGAGGAAACATTGGAAAGAGAAATGAGAATGATGCAAGAAAACCATGAAAAACAAGTCAATGACTTGCTAAAGGAGACCACAAAAAATACTGAAAAAAATATTGAAGAAAACAACACTTTAAAAAATAGACTAACTCAAATGGCAAAAGAGCTCCAAAAAGCCAATGAGGAGAAGAATTCCTTGAAAGCCAGAATTAGCCAAATGGAAAAGGAGGTCCAAAAGGTCCACTGAAGAAAATACTACCTTAAAAATTAGATTGGAGCAAGTGGAAGCTAGTGACTTTATGAGAAATCAAGATATTATCAAACAGAACCAAAGGAATGAAAAAGTGGAAGACAATGTGAAATATCTCATTGGAAAAACCACTGACCTGGAAAATAGATCCAGAGAGAGAATTTAAAAATTATTGGACTACTTGAAAGCCATGATCACAAAAAGAGCCTAGATATCATCTTTTATTTTTGTATAAATTATAAATTAGTCCAGTGAGTGATTTTGAATAGACATTGTACAGTTTTTTGAGCAGTGGTAGCAACATTCTAAGATGTATGCCATTTCCCAAGGTAATTACTTTGAAGGCTGATACTCATTTGGATATATACATTCAGATATGTTACTTTTGAGATGATAAACCATTAAACATAATTTTTATTACTTTATAATCATACCACATATATCCTTAACAAAAACATTAAAACACTGTCAGCTATTGTATATAAATATTTACACATGAATGAGTCTTTTAAAATTATATTTTACTTTTTTCAGTAAACAAAAATCCACCTTATCTTCCTTCTACCCACACCCTACCCAAAAGGAGAATGAAACAAACACAAAAATCACAGTTACAAACATATATAGTAAAATAAAAACAAATTTCCACATTGCCCATGTCTTTTATATGCAGCCAATTCTTTTTTTCTCTTAACAATTATCTTATTATTTAATATTTTTGTTTTCAACTTTGATTTCCACAAGATTTTGAGTTACAGATTTTCTCTTCATTTCTACCCTCCCCTCCCTCCAATATGGCATATATTCTGATTGCCCCATTCACCAATCAGCCCTCCCTTCTGTCATTGCACTCCCCCCATCTGCTGTCCTCTTACTTTCTGGAAGGGTAGGATAGATTTCTATAATTCCCTATATATCTTATTTCTCAGTTGCATGTAAAAACAACTTTTTTGAGCATCTGCTTTTAAAACTTTGAGTTCCAAATTCTCTCCCCTCTCCCCTTTCCACCCACCCTCCTTAAGAAGGCAAGCAATTCAACATAGGCCACACATGTATCATTATGTAAAACATTTCCACAATATTCATGTTGTGAAAGATTATATTTCCCTCCACCCTATCCTGTCCCCCTTTATTCAGTTTTCTCCATTGACCCTGTCCTTTTTCAAAAGTGTTTGCTTATAAATACCACTTCCCCTAGCTGCCCTCCCTTCTATCATACCCCCTTTCTTATCTCCTTCCCCCTACTTTCCTGCGGGGTAAGATACCTGATTGGGTGTGTATGTTTTTCCCTCCTCAGGTCAAATTCAATGAGAGCAAGATTCACTCATTCCCCCTCACCTGCCCCCTCTTCCCTTCCTACAGAATTGCTTTTTCTTGCCATTTTTATGTGAGATAATTTACCACATTCTATCTCTCCTTTTATTGCTCTCTCAATATATTCTTCCCTCATCCCTTAATTTTATTTTTTTTAGATATCGCCCCTTCATATTCAACCCACCCTGTGCCTTCTGTCTATATATATGAACATTTCATTTAACTACCCTAATAATGAAAAAGGTCTCATGAATTGCACACATCATCTTTCCATGTAGGAATGTAAGCAAAACAGTTCCACCTGAGCAAGTCCCTTATGATTCCCTTTCTTGTTTACCTTTTCACGCTTCTCTTGATTCTTGTGTTTGAAAGTCAAATTTTCTATTCAGCTCTAGTCTTTTCACTGAGAAAGCTTGAATGTCCTCTATTTTACTGAAAATCCATATTTTGCCTTGGAACATTATACTCAATTTTGGTAGGTAGATGATTCTTGGTTTTAATCCTAGCTCTATTGACCTCTGGAATATTGTATTCCAAGCCCTTCAACCCCTTAACGTAGAAGCTGCTAGATCTTGTATTATCCTGATTATTTTTCCACAATACTCAAATTGTTTTTTTCTGGATGCTTGCAATACTTTCTCCTTGACCTGGGAACTCTGGAATTTGGCAACAATGTTCTTAGGAGTCTTTCCTTGGGATCTTTTTCAGGAGGTGATCGATGGATTCTTTCAATTTCTATTTTACCCACTGACTCTAGAACATCAGGGCAGTTCTCCTTGATAATTTCTTGAAACATGATATCTAGGTTCTTTTTTTGATCATGACTTTCAGGTAGTCCAATTATTTTTAAATTCTCTCTCCTGGAGCTATTTTCCAGGTCACTGTTTTTTCCAATGAGATATATCACATTGTCTTCCACTTTTTCATTCCTTTGGTTCTGTTTGATAATATCTTGATTTCTCATAAAGTCACTAGCTTCCACTTGCTCCAATCTAATTTTTAAGGTAGTATTTTCTTCAGTGGTCTTTTGGACCTCCTTTTCCATTTGGCTAATTCTGCCTTTCAAGGAATTCTTCTCCTCATTGGCTTTTTGGAGTTCTTTTGCCATTTGGGTTAGTCTATTTTTTAAGGTGTTGTTATATTCTTCAGCATTTTTTGAGTCTCCTTTAGCAAGTCATTGACTTGTTTTTCATGGTTTTCTTGCATCACTCTCATTTCTCTTCCAAATTTTCCTCTACTTCTCTAACTTGCTTTTCCAAATCCTTTTTGAGCACTTGCATGGCCTGAGACCAATTCATATTTTTCTTGGAGGCTTTTAATGTAGGCTCTTTGACTTTATTGACTTCTTCTGGCTGTATGTTTTGATATTCTTTGTCACCAACAAAAGATTTTAAAGTCTGGGTCTGAGTCTGCATCCTTTTTCACTGCCTGTTCATGTTCCCAGCCAATTACTTGACCTTCGAGCTTTTTGTCAGGGTATGACTGCTTGTAGAGTAGAGAGTACTTTGTCCCCGGCTTTAGGGGCTGCATTGCTGTTTTCAGAGCTACTTCTACTCCACTGTCACCACAAGCTCTGCCACAGCAATGCTCCTCCTCCCCCAAGAATTGCCAACCAGAATTTCGACCCAGATCCAAGCAGGGCAAAGCAAGCCCTGCACTCCCACTCTGGTCTGCCACTTGATTCTTCCCCACCATGTGAGCCAGTTACTCAGGAAGCAGCTGATGCTGGAGCACCACTGCTGCACCACCTCTGCCACCCCCAGGGATGGTGGCCAGACCACTCTCTAACCATATCTAGCAGTTTACCCACTAACCTGCTCCAAGGTCTTTGGTGTTTGTGGGTTGAGAAGTCTGGTGATTTCCCCAGCTCAATGATTCATAGCCCTAAGGCCTGCTCTGGTTGACTTCTGGTCTGGTCTGCCCTAATGCGGCACATGCTAGTCTGTGCTCTGCTCCCAGTATCATGTGATAAACCCTTCCCAGCCATCATCCAGGCTGTCCTGGGCTGAAGACCTGCTTCCTTCTGCCTTTTCGTGGGTCCTGCAGCTCTAGAATTTGTTCAGAGCCGTGTTTACAGGTGTTTGGAGGGATTTGGGGGAGAGCTCAAGTAAGTCCCTGCTTTCCAGAAGCCATCTTGGCTCCACTCCCCTCCTATTCTTTCTTGCATTGCCTTTGTTTATTCAAAAACTTTTCATTTTAACATAATCAAAATTATCCATTTTGCATTTTTAATGCTCTCTATCTCTTGTTGGATCATGAATTCTTCCCTTTCTCATAAATCTGATAGGTAAACTATTCCTTTCTCTTCCAAATGGCTTATAGTATCAGCCTTTATTCCTAAATCATGAACACATTTTCACTTTATTTTGGTACACGGTACAAGATATTGGTCTATGCCCAGTTTCTGCCATAAGATTTTCCAATTTTCCCACCAGATTTTGTGAAATAGTGAATTCTTAGCCCAGAAGGTAGATTTTTTGGGTTTATCAAAGAGTAGATTGCTATAGTTGTTGAATACTGTGTCTTATATACCTAACCTATTCCACTGATACACCACTCCATTTCTTAGCCAGTACCAGGTAGTTTTGATGACTGCTACTTTATAGCTTAATATCTGGTATGACTAGGCCACCTTCCCTATCATTTTTTTTTCATTAATTCCCTTGATATTCTGGACCTATTGTTCTTCCGAATGAATTTTGTTATTATTTTATGCTGCTCTGTAAAAGAGTTTTTTGGTAGTTTGTTTGGTATGACACTGAGTAAGTAAATTAATTTAGGTAACATTGTCATTTTTATTATATTAGCTCAGCCTAACCATGAGCAACTAACGTTGTTCCATTTATTTAAATCCAACTTTATTTGTGTGAAAAGTGTTTTGTAATTATGTTCATATTGGCCCTGTGTTTGTCTTGGCAGGTAGACTCCCAAATATTTCATAGTGTCCACAGTAACTTTAAATTGAATTTCTCTTTCTATCTCTTGCTCTTAGGCTTTGTTAGTAATGTATAGGAATGCCAAGGATTTATGTGGGTTAATTTTATGTCCTGCAGCTTTGCTAAAGTTATTTCAAGTAGCTTTTTACTTGTTTCTCTAGGAGTCTGTAAGTAAATCATCATATCACCTGCAAAAAGTGATAATTTAGTTTTTTCTTTGCCTATTCTAATTCCTTCAATTTCTTTTTCTTCTCTTAATGCTAAAGCTAACATTTCTAGTACCAAATTGAATAATACAGTGATATTGGACATCCTTGTTTTATCCCTGATCTTACTGGGAATGCATCTAGTGTATCCTCCTTACATATAATGCTTGCTGAGTGTTTTAGGTAGATGCTATGTATAATTTTAAGGAAGGCTCCATTTATCCCTATGCTTTCTAGTGTTTTTAACAGCAAAGGGCGTTGTATTTTGTCAAAAGCTTTTTCTGCATCTATTGAGATAATCATATGGTTTCTGCTCATTTTGTTGTTGATATAATCAATTATACTGAGAGTTTTCCTAATATTGAACCAGCCTTGCATTCCTGGAATAAATCTTACCTGGTCCTGGTGTATTATTCTCATGATAAGTTGCTGCAATGTTTTTGCTAATATTTTATTTAATAATTTTGCATTAATATTCATTAGGGAAACTGGTCTATAATTTTCCTCCTCTGTTTTGACTTTTCCTGGTTTGGATATTAGTATCATACTTGTGTCATAAAAAGAATTTGGTAGGACTCCTTCTTCATCTATTTTCCTGAATAGTCTGTAAAGTATAGGAATTAACTGTCCTTTAAATCTTTCACATGTAAAACCATCTGGACCAGAAGATTTTTCCTAGGCAGTTCATTGATGGCTTTCTCAATTTCTTTTTTCTGAGATCGGGTTATTTAGGTATTTTACTTCCTCATCTGTTAACCTGGGCAGTTTATATTTTTGTAAATATTCATCCATTTCCCTAAGTTTGTCAAATTTATGGGCATGCAATTGGGCAAAATAATTCTGAATCACGGTTTTAATTTCCTTCTTCATTGTAGGTGAATTCACCCTTTTCATTTTTGATACTGCTAATTTGGTTTTCTTGTTCCTTTTTTTTTTTATCAAATTGACCAAAGGTTTATCAATTTTATTGCTTTTTCCATAAAACCAGTTCTTAGTTTTATTTATTAATTTAATAGTTTTCTTGATTTCAATTTTATTAATTTCTCCTTTGATTTTCAGTATTTCTAATTTGGTTTCTCATTGGGGATTTTCAATTTGTTCTTTTATAGCTTTTTCAGTTGTATGCCAAATCATTGATCTCCTTTTTCTGTATTTTATTCATGTAAAAATTTAGGGATATAAACTTCCGCTAAGAACTGCTTCTGCTGCATCCCATAAGTGTTGATATGTTGTCACATTATTGTAATTTTCTTGGATGAAGTTATTAATTTTTTTCTATGATTTTTTCTTTGACTCACTCATTCTTTAGGATTAGATTATTTAGTTTCCAATTAATTTTTAGTTTATTTTTCTGTATTCATTTGTTACAAATAAGTTTTATTGCATCATGATGTGGCAAGGTTGCATTGAGTATTTCTGCCTTTCTAAACTGGATTGTGAGTTTTTTATGCCCTAGTACATGATCAGTTTTTGTGTAACACTGAGAAAAAAGTATATTCCTTTTTATCCCCATTCATTTTTCTCCAGAGGTCTATCATATCTGCCTTTTCTAAAATTCTATTCACCTCCTTAACTCCCTTCTTGTTTATTTTGAGGTTAGATTTACCAAGTTCAGAGAGGGTGAGATTGAGGTCCCCCACTAGTTTAGTTTTGTTGTCTATTTCTTCCTGTATCTCCCTTAACTTCTTCTCCAAGAATTTGCATGCTATACCACTTGGTGCATATATGTTGAATAATGATATTGCTTCATTGTCTGTGGTGCCTTTTATTAAGCTATAATCTCCTTCCTTGTCTCTTTTAATTAGATCTAACTTTGTTTTTGCTTTGTCTGAGATTATGTTTCAACAATCTGGGTAGCAGCTGCTGTGGGGGTGAAAAACCAACAAGCAAGCCCAGCAAGAACGCTGCCAGCATAGGTTATTTTGAAAGACCAACACAAGCCCAACAACAAGCATGCTACCAGCACACTGCAAAAGCCCAGGTTCTTTTGATTTGCTTTACTAAGGAAAGCAACATTAAGGGGTTAACAAGCTTACTTTAATCCAGCATACAAATACCATTCACTTAGTTTAGGGGAAAAAAGCCAGCACCCTAAACTTCAGAGCAAAATATAAACAAATTACAAACATGGACAGACAGACCTTGTCTGATTCAAATCGCAATACATAGTTACCAGAGTTTAACAAAGTCCCAACATCTGGGTTATGAGCTGGAGGGCTTTTAGCTGCAGCTGCCCGGAGTCTCTGCATCAGCACACCACCAAGAATGAGAGCCCTCCGCAAATAGCTCTGTCTTCTCCTTTTATACACTTTCAGACATTATCAAACATCATCTGAGTGACCAGAAGTTAGGCTCTTTCAATTGGCTCTGGTGTTAGCACCTCCCTTTGTTGGCCCCACCTGGGGCCCCACCTTAGTTACCAATTCACACTCACATAGGCTTAGCACCTAATAGGGGTTTGGGCCTGGGGCTTAGCACCTAGTAAGACTCGATCAAAGACCCTGAATTAATTAAAGGAAACAAAGGCCAAGGATCTTCAAGGATCCCCAATACAGATTAGGATTGCTACTCCTACTTTTTATACTTTAGCTGAAGCACAATATATTCTACTCCAACACTTTACCTTTGCCCTGTGTGTATCCCCCTGTTTCAAATGTGTTTCTTGTAAACGATATATTGTAGGAATTTGGTTTTTATTCATTCTGCTATCCACTTCTGTTTTATGTGAGAGTTCTTCCCATTCACATTCTCAGTTATGATTACTATCTGTCTTTTCCTACATCCTATTTCCCCCTATTTATGCTTTTATTTCTCCCTTCTCCCACTCCTCCAAAGAATTTTGCTTTTGACCACTGCCTTCCTTAGTTTACCTTCCCTCTTGATTCCCCTCCCTTATCTTACCTTTTTCCCTTTTCTATTCCTTCCCTCCCTTCTGACCACCCCCACCTTTTCTTTCCCCTTTCCCCTCCTACTGCCTCTAGCACAAATTGATTTCTATACTTAACAGAGTATGTTATTCTCTTCTTGAACCAAATCTGATGAGAGTAAAGCTCAAATACTGCTCTTCTCCCTCCCTTCTTTCCCTCTACTTTAATATGTTTTTGTGCCTTTTCATGTGATATAATTTACCTTTTTCTACTACCTCATTACCTCCTCTCCCAGAATCATCCCTTTACATCTCTTAATTATGTTTTTATCATTATATCAGTCATTTTATACTGACACCCAAAGTCTATGTATATTTGTATATGTATTGATTTACTTTTCAGTAAATTAATTCTCTCTAATTGGATTTTGGATCTGCTTAGCCATTTCACCAATTTTACTTTTTTAATATTTGTTCTCATCAGTGATTTTTTTTTTCATTTTTTTCTTTTACCTCTCTAACTTGGTTTTTCAAATCCTCCTCGAGCTCTTCCAAGAATACTTTTGGGCTTGAGAACAGTTGATATTCCATTTTGAGGTTTCAGATGTGTGTAAAGTGTCCATGCTGTCCTTTTCTGAATTGGTATTTTGATCTCTGTCTCCACAAAAAGAATCAATAGTCTTCAGTTTCCTCAAGTGCTTCTTCATTTCAGTTAACTTTTTCCTGGTTTAAAAGTGGATTTCTGCTTCTGGGGATCAGGGGCTGTGTCCCAGGCTTCTTATTCTTGGAATTATAACCTTAGTTACTGGGTTTGTGTGTTATGGCCTCTTGTTTCATGAGGTGTGGGGGTGGGGTAGTCTCAGTTCTTGTCTGTTCTGGAGTCTGCCATTTTCCTGGCTCTGCCAAGGCAAATCTGGGTTCCTGGTGTTGATCCTTGCTGGCTCCACTTCCCTGGGGCTTGGGAATTTCTTCTGTTTGGCTATTGAAACCCCACTCCTCTATTTCAGGGTTTCTCCTGAGGAAGTGTTGTCTGGTTGAGGAGAGGAAGGATGAGAGCCATTTTATTTCTTCATCATGTTTCCTGGAAGTTCAAGAAGGCAAGACTCAAACCTTTAGAATGTGGGCTGCAAGCATCAGGAGTAGTTCATGGGTGCCTATTTTATTTCCAGTTCTTTGCTACTACAAAAAGTGCTATTACTGATGTTCTTACACATTATAGGTCCTTTCCCTTTATCCTTGATCTCCTTGGAATCATCAATGGGTCACAGGGTATGTACAGTTTAGTTAATTTTTTATATAGTTTCAAGTTATTTTTCAAGAATGATTGAACCAATTTATAGCTCCAATACATTAGTGTTTCTGCATTCTATAGCTTCTCCAAAAATTACTGTTTTCCTTGTTTGTCAATTTTGTCAATCTGTAGGTGGAATTTCTAAGTTGTTTTAATTGATATTTCTCTAATTATTAGTCATTTCGAGCATTTTTATGTCATTTATAGCTTGCATTTCATTTGAGAACTGCCCATTCACTTGCTTTGACCACTTGTCATTTGGGGGATGGCCCTTCCTATTTTTTGTATAATTTCTTTATATACTGTATAAAATAAATAAAATTTGTAAATAAAATTTAGAATTAATAAATTTTATAAATAGTAACATTTACAAATAAATTTCCCTGAAGCACAGATCTGGTCATCTTACTTTACTACTTGATCAACTCCAGAGGCTTTCTGTGGCCTCTAAGATAAAATATAAATGCTAGTATCATTGGACATTACTTCCCATATCACGTACTGCAATTTAGTCAAACTGACCTTCTCTGTGACCTTCACAGGACACCCCATTCTGTCTTCATGCCTTTGTGCTGGATGTCTCATATGCCTGAAATGCACTTCTTCCTTGTCTCTTCCTCAAGGACTTCCTCTCTTTTTAAGATGCAGTTTAAGCACCAACTTTTATGTTAAGCCTTTCTTGATCTACCCTCCCCTGCCCAACTGCTAGCTTCCTCCTAAACTACCTTGCATTTAACTATTTCATATATATTTATCAACTTTGTATTTATGCTGTTAATATTTTTGGGTGTCCTTGTTGTCTCCCCATTCATACTACATGCTTATCACAAGTAGGGATTGTTTAATGTGGATAGAAGCCTGGGGTCTGGAGTCAGGAAGAGTGAGTTCAAATCCAATAAATTCCATTTACTAGCTGTGTAACTCCATGCAATTCAATCACTATTTGCCTCAATTTTCTCACCTGTAACGTAGAAATAATAATAATAATAGCATCAAACTCCCAGAGTTGGCTAGTAGGGGGTAATGTAATTCTATCTGAGTTATCTAAAATCCTAAAAGATGATGCTGTGGGCCAAGATGGTGGCTAGAAAGCAGGGACTTGCGTGAGCTCCCCACCAAGTCCCTCCAAAAACCTATAAAAATGGCTCTGAACAAATTCTAGAACTGTAGAACCCACAAAATAGCAGAGGGAAGCAGGGCTCCAGCCCAGGAAAGCCTGCAGGGTCACTGGGTGAGGTCTATCATGCATGGAGCTGGGAGCGGAGCAGAACAGAGCAGAGCCCAGCGTGGGCGGCATGGATCAACCAGACCATGAGCTGGGTGAAACAGGCCCTAGTGCCCTGCATCAGTGAGCTGTGGCAGTTACCAGACTTCTGAACCCACAAATACCAAAGACAACAGAGAAGGTTAGTGGGAAAAACTGCGGAGAGTTCACAGTTTGGCTACCACCCTGTGGGTAGCAGAGGTGGTGCAGCTACAAGAGAACTACAGCTGCAATTGCTTCTAGCCCCAGGCTCACCTAGTGGGAGGAATTAAGTGGCAGATCAGAACAGGAGTGCAGAGCCTGCTTAATATCTGAGTCCAGTCCGGGTTGGGGGTTCTTAGGGAAGGAGGAGTGCTGGTGTGGCAGAGCTGGCTGTAATACCTCTGAAAACAACAGCACATCTCCTCAAGCTTGGAACAAAGTACTCTTTACTCCATAAGCAGTCACCCCCCAATGAAAAACTCAAGGGTCAAGTAAGTTGGCTGGGAACATGGCCAGGCAGTGAAAACGCACTCAGATTCAGTCTCAGACTTTGGAATTTTTCTTTGGTGACAAAGAATACCAAAACATACAGCAAGAAGAAATCAACAAAGTCAAAGAGCCTACAACAAAAGCCTCCAAGAAAACCATGAACTGGTCTCAGGCCATGGAAGAGCTCAAAAAGGAGTTGGAAAAGCAAGTTAGAGAAGTAGAGGAAAAATTGGAAAGAGAAATGAGAAGGATGCGAGAAAACCATGAAAAACAAGTCAATGACTTGCTAAAGGAGACCCCAAAAAATACTGAAAAATACTGAAGAAAATAACACCTTAAAAAATAGACTAACTTAAATGGCAAAAGAACTCCAAAAAGCCAATGAGGAGAAGAATTCCTTGAAAGCCAGAATTAGCCAAATGGAAAAGGAGGTCCAAAAGACCACTGAAGAAAATACTACCTTAAAAATTAGATTGGAGCAAGTGGAAGCTAGTGACTTTATGAGAAATCAAGAAATTATAAAACAGAACCAAAGGAATGAAAAAGTGGAAGACAATGTGAAATATCTCATTGGAAAAACCACTGACCTGGAAAATAGATCCAGAGAGATTATTTAAAAATTATTGGATTACCTGAAAGCCATGATCAAAAAAAGAACCTAGATATCATCTTTCAAGAAATTATCAAGGAGAACTGCCCTGATATTCTAGAGCCAGAGAGTAAAATAGAAATTGAAAGAATCCACAGATTGCCTCCTCAAATAGATCTCAAAAAGAAAACTCCTAGGAATATTGTCACCAAATTCCAGAGCTCCCAGATCAGGCAGAAAATACTGCAAGCAGCCAGAAAGAAACAATTTGAGTATTGTGGAAACACAATCAGAATAACATAAGATCTAGCAGCTTCTACATTAAGAGATCGAAGGGCTTGGAATACAATATTCCAGAGGTCAATGGAGCTAGGATTAAAACCAAGAATCACCTACCCAGCAAAACTGAGTATCATGCTCCAAGGCAAAATATGGATTTTCAATAAAATAGAGGACTTTCAAGCTTTCTCAGTGAAAAGACCAGAGCTGAAAAGAAAATTTGACTTTCAAACACAAGAATCAAGAGAAGCATGAAAAGGTAAACAAGAAAAAGAAATCACAAGGGACTTACTAAAGTTGAACTGTTTTATTTACATTCGTACATGGAAAGATGACGTGTATGATTCATGAGATCTCAGTATTAGGGTAGTTGAAGCGAATATACATATATATACATATATATGTGTATGTATATATATATATATATGTGCATGTATGTATATATGTACATGTATATACATATAGACAGAGGGCACAAGGTGGGTTGAATATGAAGGGATGGTATCTAAAAAAATAAAATCAAATTAAGGGATAAGAGAGGAATATATTGAGAGAGGGAGGATGGGAGAGATAGAATGGGATAAATTATCTCCCATAAAAGTGGCAATAAAAGCAGTTCTGTAGGAAGGGAAGAGGGGGCAGGTGAGGGGGAATGAGTGAATCTTGCTCATCAGATTTGACCTAAGGAGGGAATACCATACACACTCAATTGGGTATCTTACCCCACAGGAAAGAACGAGGAAGAAGATGAAAAAGGGGAGATGATAAAAGGGAGGGTAATTATGGGGAGGAGGTAATCAAAAACACTTTCAAAAAGGGACAGGGTCAAGGGAGAAAATTCAATAAAGGGGGATAGGTTAAGAAGGAGCAAAATATAGTTATTCTTGCACAACATGAGTATTGTGGAAGGGTTTTACATAATGATATGCATGTGGCCTATGTTGAATTACTTGCCTTCTTAGGGAGGGTGGGTGAGAAGGGACGAGGGGACAGAATTTGGAACTAAAAGTTTTAAAAAGAGATGTTCAAAAACAACAACAAAAAAGCTTTTGCATGCAACTAGAAAATAAGGTACACAGGCAATGAGGGGTAGAAATTTATCTTGCTCTACAAGAAAGGAAGGGAAAAGGGGATGGGAGGGGAGTGGGGTGAGAGAAGGTAGGGCTGACTGGGGAATGAGGCAACCAGAATATATGCCACCTTGGAGTGGGCAGGAGGGCAGAAATGGGGAGAAAATTTGTAATTCAAACTCTTGTGAAAATCAATGCTGAAAACTAAATATATTAAATAAATTAAATAAATAAATTAAAAAAACAAAAACAAAAACTGAAACCAACAAACTCTGTGATTACAACTAACAGTGAATACAACATTCAGTAATCATGTTCCCCAACACTTCCTGAAAGGAGATAAGAGTGTGTTTTATTTTTGTTTTCTAGGTTCAAGATAAGCATTACAATGAGAGCTTAGTTTACTTTAAGTGTTCTTTTTTATTTACATGATTGTAGTCATTGTTCCTACTGATATGTTAATTTTGCTTACTCTTTACCAGTTCATGTTAAGTCTTTCCATGTTTCTCTGAATTTCTAAGACTGAAAAGAGGTTATAACAAGAGGAATGAATGGTCCAACAGACTGCTTTTTTTCAACACAAAATTTATTCAGTGCCCCTGTGGTCTGATTACTTTATTTCTTCCTCTAAGTCTTCTCTTAGGACTCAGATGATCTTCAAAATGTCCTTACTGTGGGTCAGACAGAGGTAAAGAACTGATAGGTACAAAAATATTTAGTGCAGCACTTTTTGATCTAACACAACTGTAAACAAAATGAGTGCCCATCAGTTGTATAATGGCTGAACAAATGAAATTAATGGAATATTGTTGCTCTCTAAGAAATGATGAATATGAAAGATTAAGAAAATCTTAGAAAGACTCATTGAACTGATGCAGAATGAAGTGATTAGAAAAAGGTGAATAATCTATACAATGTCCATAATAATTAAAGGAAACAAGCTTGAAAGCATTTAGAACTTCGATCACAGCAGTGACCAAGTATGACTCTAGGAGACTCAGGAAGAAGCATGGCAATGAGAGGATGGGTTGTATAGATCTAGAATGAGACAGGCATTTTAAAGCGTGGCTGATGTGTTGATTTGTATTGCTTGATTATACTTGTTACAAGCAAGGACTTCTATAACAATAGAAGGTGAGGTGGAAAGGTGAGTTAGTGGTTAGTGATATACTGATTATAGTGGATAGTGACATGAACAAGGAGAAAAGAACATCAATAAAACATTTAAAAATACAAAGAAGAAACAAAATGAAGTCCAGAAGAGTGATCTAAACAAATAGGGTAATTTTGTGATTACCATCTTTAATTTAATATACACTTTAAAAAAGTGCATATGGTAAGTTCATAGTTCCATGTACAATCCTCTGTTGTTCTTTGTATATTGAAACAATTGTTTGTGTTGATGGTTAAGTTCATAATAAAAAAGAAAAATTTTTGAAAAGGGTAAAAAATTAACTCCAAAAAAAGATGATTCTCTTAAAGTGCGGAACTAAATACACCAGCAAATTTGGAAAACTCAAAAATAGCCAGTGTATTGGAAAAGATCAGTTTCCATCCCAATTATAAAAAGGGCAATGCTGAGGAATGTTCAAATTACTGAGCAATTGCATTCATTTCACACACCAACAAGGTTATACTTAAGATTCACCAAGTTAAGCTTCAGCAATGCGTGAACTGAGAATTCCTAGAAGGTCTGGCTTGTCTTTGAAGAAGAAGATGCCTACATTCACTGGCTTGTAGAGAAAGCAAAGGAGTACCAGAAAAAATACACATTTACTTCTGTTTCATCGACTACAATGAAGCCTTTGACTGTGTAGATCACCACAAAATGTGACAAGTCCTCAAAGAAATGGGAGTACTTGATCATCTTACTTGTCTCCTGAGGAAACTGTATGCAGGTCAAGAAGCAACAGTGAGAACCAAATATGGAATATCTGATTGGTTATAAGTGATATACATTGTTACCTTATTTACTTAACTTATATGCAGAGTACATCATGTGAAATGCAAGGATGAATCAAAAGCAGTAATTAAGGTTGCTGGGAGAAATAGCAAAAATTTCCAATATGCAAATGATACTACTCTGATGGCACAAAGTAAGAAAGAATTAAGAAGCCTCTTGATGAAGGAAAGAGATGAGTATATAAGTTGATTCAAAGCTAAATGTTAAAAAAACTAGGATCATGGTTATTGGTCCCATCACTTCCTGGTCTCTTCTTAGCAAATAGAGGGATAAAAAAATGAAAGCAGTGTCAATTTCTGTATTCTTGGGCTCAAAGATCACTGCCAATGATGGCTGCAGCCATGCAATTAAAAGATAAGCTTGCTCCTTTGAAAGAAAGCTATGGCAAATCTGGACATCATACTAAAAAATAGAGAAATCACCTTGCTGACAAAGCTCCACATAGTCAAAGCTATATTTTTCCAGTAGCAGTGTATGGCTGCAAGAGTTGGACTATAAGGAAAGGTGAATGCTGCTAATAGACACTTTCTTTTCTTTAATTTTAATTTTTTATTTATTAATTTATTGTCTTTTAGTTTACAACACTCAGTTCCACAAGTTTTTCAGTTCCAAATTTTCTCCCCCTCCTTCTCCTCCTCTCTCATCCCCAAGATAGCACATAATCTGATATAAGTTCTATATATAACTTCACATTAAACTTCTTTTCCAATAATCAAATTGTAAAAAAGAATTATAACCAATGAAATGAATCATGAGAAATATGTAACAAAACCAAAAATAAAATAAAAATAAATAAAAAAGAGAGAGCAAATAGTTTGCTTCAGTCTGCATTCAGATTCCATAATTCTTTCTCTGGATGTGGATAGCTTTTTCCATCATGAGTCTTTTGGAGCTGTCTTAGAACCTTGTGTTGTTGACAAGAGCTAAGTGTTTCAACAATCTGGCTAGCAGCTGTTGTGGGGGTGAAAGGCAAACACAAGCCCAACAACAAGCACGCTACTAGCATGCTGCAAAAGCCCAGGTTCTTTTGATCTGCTTTAGTAAGGAAAGCAGCATTAAGGGGTTGACAAGTTTACTTTAATCCAGCATACAAATACCATTCATTTAGTTCAGGGGAAAAAGCCAGCATACTGAACTTCAGAGCAAAATACAAACAAATTACAAACATAGACAGACAGACCAAATACAATTCATAGTTACCAACATCTAGGTTCAGCTTAGGAACTCATAACAAGGGCTGGCCCAGAGTCACTGGCACCACCATGGCTGTGGGTAAGAGCTCTGAAAAAGAGAAAGCCAACCCCTGGTTTTATATGTTTTTCAGGGTCAAGGGTGAGTCACACATGCAACTCACCCACGTGATCTAGAATTGTCACAAAGAGGCCACTTAAACCCACGTGGTCTAAAAGCCTCTGATGTCCCAAACATGTCACTCAAACTCATGTGTAAACTAGGCCCTCCCCTGAGGCAAAGAGGTCACCAAGGACTGCCAAATCTAATCAAGGAAACAAAGGCCAAACTCTTCAAGGGCACTTGTTTGAACTGAGTGCTAAAAGCCCATTTTGTTTACCAATACACCAAGTCCCTCAAAGTTAGTCATGACAGAAGCAATATGTCTGTGGTGGTATACAGTGTTCTGGTTCTGCTCTCTTCTCTCATCAGATCATATAAGATTCTCCAGGTTCTTATGAAGTCCATCTGCTCCTCATCTCTTATAGCACAATAGTATTCCACTACATTCATATACCACGATTTGTTTAGCCATTTCCCAATTGATGGGCATCTCCTTGATTTCTAATTCTTTACCACCACAAAAAGGGCTGCTATAAATATTTTTGTACACGTAGGTCATTTTCCCCCTTGTATGATCTCTTTCAGATACAGTCCTAGAAATGGCATTTCTGGGTCAAAGGGTATGTACATTTTTGTAGCCCTTTGGGCATAGTTTCAAATTGTTCTCCAGAATATTTGGATCAGTTTGTAACTTCACCAACAATGCAATAGTGTTCCAATTTTCCACATCTTCTCCAGTATTTATCATTTTCCTGTTTTGACATGTAAGCAATCTGATAGGTGTGCTGTGGTACCTTAGAGTTGTTTTGATTTGCATTTCTCTAATCAATAGTACGTTAGAGCATTTTTTTCATATGACTATAGATAGCTTTAGTTTCTTCCCCTGAAAACTGCTTGTTCATATCCCTTGACCATTTGTCAACTGAAGAATGACTTGTATTCTTATAAATTTGACTCATTTCCCTGTATATTTTAGAGATGAGTCCTTTGTCAGAAACACTGGTTGTAAAAATTCTTTCCCAATTTTCTGCTTCCCTCCCAATCTTGGTTGCACTGGCTTTGTTTGTACAAAAACTTTTCAATTTAATGTAATCAAAATTATCCATTCTGCATTTCATAATGCTCTCTATCTCTTGTTTAGTCATAAATTCTTCCCTTCTCCATAAGTCTGACAGGTAAACTATTCCCTTCCCTCCTAAAT
Source organism: Trichosurus vulpecula (assembly GCF_011100635.1). Lineage (NCBI taxonomy): Eukaryota > Metazoa > Chordata > Mammalia > Diprotodontia > Phalangeridae > Trichosurus > Trichosurus vulpecula. The sequence goes on from NC_050581.1 coordinate 15,393,031, forward strand.
TGCTTATAGTATCAGCCTTTACATCTAAGTCATGAACCCATTTTGACTTTATTTTGGGATATGGAGTAAGATATTGGCCTATGCCCAATTTCTGCCATGAGATTTTCCAATTTTCCTACCAGCTTTTGTGAAATAGTGAATTTTTTTTCCCAGAAGCTGGACTCCTTCGGTTTATCAAAGAGTAGGTTATTGTAGTCATTGACTTACTGCATCTTGTGTACCTAACATATTCCACTGATCCACCACTCTGTTTCTTAGCCAGTACCAAGTAGTTTTGATGATTGCTGCTTTATAGTACAGTTTAATATCTGGTATGGCTAGGCCACCTTCCCTAGCATTTGTTTTCATTAATTTCCTTGATATTCTGGACATTTTGTTCTTCCTGATGAATTTTGTTATTATTCTATCTAGCTCTGTAAAACAATTTTTGGTAGTTTGATTGATATGGCACTACCAATAGACACTTCCGAACTGTGGTGCTGGTGAAGACTTTTGAGAGACCCTTGGACAGCAAGGAGATCAAATCAGTCAAAAAAAGAAATTAATTCAGACTACTTGTTGGAAGGGCAAATATTGAAGATTAAACTTAAATACTTTGGTCACAAATGAGAAAACAGGACTCTTTGGAAAAGATTGATGCTGGGAAAGATTGAGGATAAAAGGAGAAGGGGATGAAAGAGGATGAGATGGATAGATAGTGTCATAGAAGCAATGTACATGAGTTTAAATAAACTTTGGGAGATGAAAAACCTGGTGTGCTTGGGTCCATGGGGTCAAGAAGAGTCAAAAATAACTGAACAAATGAACAACAACAACCCAGGATTGTTGTAAGGGTTAAATAAATAAGTTAATAATTGTAAAGCACAGTGTCTAGCACATAGTGAGCACTATATAAATGTCAAGTATTATTTTTATCATTATTTTTATATCAAGTACTTATCACAGTGCCTGGGATATAGTAGGTACTTTGTACATGCTTATAAGTTGATTGCTTGGTTGGTTGATACATCTTGGACAGCTCCAATTATTGGGATTTTTTCCCTTATATCATCTCTTTGGTGAAGTTCCTCATCTGGAAATTTGGAATAATGGACAAGATAGTCTTTAAGGTCTATTCCAGTTCATACATTTTTAGGTTAAATTTGATAACTCAATCCTTAAATACTAAACAATATTTGCGTTAGATTCTGTGGGAGACACAAAATTTCACCGACTTGTTCTTTAATCTCATGTAATTTAGTCTTTTTCCCTGTGGTACTAATTTTTATTCATTTTAATTTCTACTTATAAATTTTGTTTCTAACTTCATTTCTAAATATATAACTTCCTTCTCTGCTTCTTAGTCAGCCATTCATTGTAATAAAGGATAAAGAAGTGGGGAAGAAGACAAATAAAACAAAGTTACCACATGTGCAATTTTTCACAAGTGTAGACTCCCATTTTTACAAAGAAAGGAAGGAGGCATATTTTCCTCACTTATTCTCTGCAGTCAAACTTAATTAGCATTTGTTATTGCTGTCATTCTTTCTGCATTGTTGAAGTCATTGTGTATATTGTTATTCTGGTTCTGTTTACTCTACATCAAATCCATGTTTCTCTGAATTCTTCATATTTATCATTTCTTACAGTACAGTAATATTTCATTGTAATGTTTCTTTGTAGTTTAGAATGTAGCTGAGGATTATGACATAATATACATTTTTGTTGTCATTGAGTTATTTCAGTCATGCCAACTCTCTGTGTGATTTGGGGTTTTCTTGGCAAAGATACTGGAATGGCTTGCCATTTCCTTCTCCAGTACATTTTACAGATGAGGAATTGAGGCAAACAGGGTTTGCCCAGGGTCATGTAGCTAGTGTTTGAGACAAGATTTGAACTCAGGTCCTCCTGATTCCAGTGTCATGCACTCTATCCACTGCACCACTTAGCTGCCCCTTTCTATCTAGGATGATATTTAATTATAATGTTTACCTGTTCTTTCTAACCAATTGTCTTAACAATCCAGCTAGCATCTTTTGTGGGTGTATAAGATTCACCCACAGCCAGTACCCAGAAAGCTGCCAACAGCACAGGTTCTTTCAATCTGCTTAATTAAGGAAAGCAAGGTGAAGGGGTTGACAAGCTTACTTTTAATTCAAATATCATTCAGTTAGTTCAGGGGAAAAAATCAGCACCCTGAACTTCAAAACAAAATGCAAACAAATTACAAACATCAACAGACTTTGTCTGATTCAATCCCAACACATAGTTACCAGAGTTCAACAAAATCTCAACATCCAGGTTTATAAGCTGGAGGGCTCCTTAGCTACAGCTGCCCGGAGTCTCCTCTTCAACACCATCTCCAGAGCCCCACACAAATGGCTCTGTCCTCCCTTCTTATAGGGCTTCAGACATCATCAAACATCATCTGAATCACCAGAGCTCAGGCTCTGGTGATTGGTTCTTGAGTTGGCCCCTCCCCTTAGGACCCTGGGAGGTTCACATCCACATGAATTAGGTTAACACCTAATGGGGTTTGGGCCTGGGGCTTAGTACCTATTAAGGCTCACTGAGATAAATTGAGTCACTCAAAGAAAACAAAGGCCATTCTACTTACACCAATGCAGCCAATCAGAAAGTGCAAGAAAAATACCCCATCTCAAAGACCAAAATTTGAACAAATCAAGAAGCTTCTGTACAAAATGAATCCCAACAAAGTTAGTGCAGTGGACATGATGATGACTTTGGTGAGTTTGAAAATGCTTAGATCACATTAAGAGCCAACCTTGAAATTTATAAAAACATGAGCTTATATAATGCAATTTCTAGGTATCACTATGTCAAGAATTAATCTGATGTTTTAAGGAATGGGTTGGTGAACTACCCACTATTAATTAAACTTAGTTCTCAACAGGCAAGCATTACATTGGATCTCAAAGGATGATGATTCCAAAGATGTGATTCCTTTAAGGAAACTCTTCTGTTTTCCATCAACTCTTAATTTAGGACTCTTTCAGGAAATCCAATGGATTGTATATAGAGAATAAAGTGATTTTTCTAACAATTTCTCTTTGTGATGCTTAGATGGAAAGGTACAGTAAACACCCAGAAGTGCTGGTGGTTGAAAGAACCCAAGATCTAATGCATGAAAAACAAAATACTGATCCTTTGCTGTATAGTAAGTATTTACTTACTTAAATGATGAAAATGATACTGATTTTATATAAATTCAACTACATTCAATACATTTATCAAGCACCAGGCATATTGTTAAGCAATAAGGATAAAAAAACAAAATACAACAACCCCAGTGCTCAATGGAGGAAAATACACATGCAAAAAACTATAATACATTAGAATATGGTCAAATACAGGAAAAGAGGTCAAATGGACAGGCATGAGAAATTCAAGGATGGAGTAAGAACTTCTAGTTATTCTCAGATGGAAAAATTGTTGTCAGTGAGTAGCATCTCCACAGGTCATTGTGGCAGCTGAATTTTGTGGAAAGGTTGGGTATATAAAGCAAGTCTAATGAGTTAACTTAAAGACTTGCTCAGTGCAAGTCTATCGGTAAACAAAAAGTCAGATAACTGATAGGAAAGAGAATTCAGTCATTCAGTCAATAAATATTATTAAGTGCCTAGGTTAGGCACTGGACTAAGTCCTTGGATTACAAAGAATGGCAAAAAACAGTTCCTGCTTTCAGGGAGCTTAGACTAATGGGGAAGAAGACATACAAACAACTATCTATAGATAAGACATATAAAGTATAAATTGGAGATTTAGAGAAAGGCACTAACATTAGAAGGGATTGGGAAAGGCTTCTTGTAGATGGTGAGATTTTATCTGGGCCTTGAAGGAAGCCAGGGAAACCAGGAAAGGAAAATGAGGAGCAAGAGAATTCCAGGCATGGTGGGGATAGCCAGTGAAAATGAATGGAGGGGCAGCTAGGTGGTGCAGTGAGTAGAGCACCAGCTCTGGAGTCAGAATGACCTGAATTCAAATCCGGCCTCAGACACTTGACACACTTACTAGCCGTGTGACCTCGGGCAAGTCATTTAACCCCAATGGCCCAGCCTCCCCCACCCACCAAAAAAACAGAAAACAAAACAAAACAAAAGAAAATGAATGGATTAGGGAGATGATGTATTTTGTTCAAGGAGCAACAAGGAGAGCAAGGAAAACTAGAGGACTTAGAACCTGGATGAGATCTAAAAACGTCAAAAAATACTCAAAATTAATTTTAAGAATTAAAAAAGGTAGCAGTTGTAGTTAAACTAAATGTTTACAGCTTTCTACTTGTTATAAGTGATCAAAGGATGAAAAAAAGTTGCCTGAATGGTCTTTTAATGTCAAATGTCATTGAAACAATGGAGCCATGTAGGATTTTTGGATCTAAGGTAAGGTTTAGAGTAATTTAGCATCAACACAGACTAGTGTTATGTGTTATTAGGAAAGATTATGCTGAGAAGGCAAGATTTGAACTGAATCTTGAAGATGCATATGATTTGGAGAGTCTGTTGTAAAGAGGAGGGCACTCCAGGTATAAGAACAGCATAAGGAAAGACTTTGAGTCAAAAATGAATGTAGCATGTGTGGAGGATAAAGACAGGTTGTTATTTGACTGAGTCATGTAAAATTGGCTAAATTTTTGCTATAACTGACTGAATCAGTGAATTGGTTGATCCTCACATAGAAATACCAGCATATGTGGAAAGGCAAGGAAGTTAAACCAAATTCAAATTTTTTAGAGCTGTATTTATAGACTATAGTTTGAAAAGACTCAGGTACTCACCAGGGCCGAAAACTTCTTAACAGGCCTCAGTCATGGAAAACTTCAGTTATCATCAGTATTCTCCTTTGAATACATGTACCTCAAATCAATATAGCCACAGCACATAAGAAAATACATTAAATGTCCAATCAGCTATTAATGAAGCTCTTCACAAAAGAACAGTGATATACAGCATTTAAAAACATTTAGTACATTACCACGGTAGAATATGAATATCTATCTGAACTGTAAACTAGTAAAATAGGAATTTTCCTGAAGGAGTTAGGAAAATATTACCCTATTTCACATAGTGAAATAACTGTAAATTCAGATTTTCTTTTTTTTTGTTATGACTAGACTCAAATAAATATTCATCCTCTGTCCCTCCAAGGGGTCCCATGCCTCTTGCAAACCAAATAAGTACTAAATGTACTCAGTAAATCACTGTAGTTGTTATAATTTTTACACTGGTGTTAGCACAGAGATCCTCCTTTTGTGAGCTTTAAGACTTCTTGTATAATATATTTCAATAGGCAGATATACACAGGGAGGAAAAGCAAAAACTGCTCATATAGAAACAAAAATGACCTTTGTTTCTGGGATGTATTTATTTTAAGTTTAAGACCAAAATGCATGTTAAGGGCAAAAAAACGACAAGTTCTCTGAATGATTAATATGTTTATAGCATTTTGCTTGAATATTATTATGTTGTAAGAAATTATTCAGTGATTTTGGAAAAACATGGAAAGACTTCCACAAAATAATGGAGAGTAAAATGAACAGAACCAAGAGAACATTGTATATAGTAACAGTAATATTGTTTTAAGAATAACTTTGAGTGAATAAGTTATTTTGTCTATTATAAATACCCAAATTAACTATAAAGGACATGTGACTATCTATATTGAGAGAAAGAATTGATAAATAGAAGTATGTATAGAATAATTATATACATGTATATGTGTATGTATGTATATATATAATTTGTATGTGTGTATATAATATGTGTATGTATGTATATGTATATATATTATATACTCGTTTGTGTCTAATGGTAGCCATCTCTAGGGTGCAGGGGAAAGGAAGACAAAGAAGAGGAAAAAAGAAATTTACATGATAATCTTGTGGTATATTTAAAGAAATAGCAAGTTGTCCATAGTAGATTTACAGTTTCATGTGCAATCATCTTTTTTATTATATTTTATTACAGAAATACTTTTTTATTCCATAAACTAAAAATAAAAGAAAAATACATTTATGACATTGCAGACTTCTGGAGTGTAGGAATTGTGCATGACTTTGTTAAATAGCACCTTACAGAAAATTCCACCAGGTGGACACAGAAAATGTGGGGTAGGAAGGAGAGGATAAATCAAAATAATGAAAACTTGCTTTGCTCATTGGGTTAGAACATGAGGTTTAAGTCCCGAATATGCCAGTTATGATTTTTCTGTGCCATAGTCTCTCCTTTACCTCTAACTCCATCTTTACAATGTGTGACATTAGTCACAAGAGTGTATATGGGGGATCAGCACAGATCTATTACAACAGGGAAAACAATTCAAAGTAACCTACTTTCAGTATATGGAAGCAATTGCTGATGATAAATAGGAATGTACTACAGTGAGGAGGAGAAGAAGAGAGAGGAGGAAGAGAGAGAAAGGGAAGAAGGGAGGGAGGGAGGGAGAGAGAGAGAGAGAGAGAGAGAGAGAGAGAGAGAGAGAGAGAGACAGAGAGAGACATAGAAGGCTCTTTGGGTCATTTTCTCATGAAGATATGATAATTAACAATTCTCTTTCATATCTAAAAACAGGCATGTTACCCAAACAAGTTGCAGATGACCTAAGACAAGGCAAACCCTGACAAGCCCAAAGTTACTTAAGTGCAACCATCTTTTTCAGTCATGTTAACATGACTTGATTTAAAATCACATTTCAAAATGCAGCAATATAGATAGTCCTACAATTTGTGTATTGCTCTTATAAGGTGAGGCACACATAATATCTGCAAATGGGAAATAAAATGCAGCAACTTATAAAATATATTGGCAGAGATTAAAGACTGCCATTGAAATAGAACTGAAAATTGATTGGTGTGATTTGGTTATGAGTTTTTGGTTTCATTTTTGTTTTTTTTTCTTTTAAAATAGATATAATACAGAGAAAAAACTAGCTTCAGTGAGCTAAAAGGTATATGTTTTAGCCAAAACAGCAGGAAATTACTCTAGTAAGGTACATTTTGGCATCTCAGAAAATGTGTATTTTAAAATTTGAAGTAAATAGGTCAGTCAGTTCTTCACTGCCATAAGAAAGGGGATGTTGGTAATATCAGCATCATCACTGAAGCTGAGTCAACAAGAATTCATTTTACTTGAGGGCAACTTTGTGAATTTCAGAGAAAAATCCATAAAATCTCAGCCCTAAACACTGACATGGAAAAGACTAATATTTGTATTTACGTAAGTGCATCTTGCTAAACCCAAAGCATAAAAGAAATACTGAGTGTTAATGTGACTATCTTAACTGAACAGATATTGTTCAATTAATTGAACAACTTGTTCATAGTTACTGATGAGGTACCTTCCAGGGTAATATTGGAGAACTCCTATCTAACACCCAGGACAGCACCACATTATCTAATGTCTAGATAAAAATAATAGAGGCACTGAAAACCATCTGAAAAGGGATTAAATTCTTTAACAATTCAATTAAACAGATGTTTATTAAATACTGTCTTTGTCCAGGGCACACTCTGTTTGGTGATGGGATTTTTCATGTATGTATTATGTATTTGGAAACTTTAGTCTAAACAAATACATTTCCTTCAAAAACTTATTTCAGACTTATACAGCTGCCTCTTTATGTGTAAATTTTTAAATATTCAAGTAAACTAATTGATAAGCAGAAACAGACAGCAGCTAATTTTGCAGCTAATTTTCCTTTCATGGCCAGACTGGGGCAGGGCTTTGGTTATACCATTATAATCTTGCAAAAAGCATAATAACTTTATTTTAAAAAATTCAACTGGTCACCAATTGAATCCCTCTGAGTTGGGTTTCTTATAGGCAGGGGAAATATTGTTGAACAAGAAGACAGCCATGCTTATCAGAACTTGTCACATATTTTGCCCAATATTTTCTATCTTCTGTGCCTCCCCAGTGATATTGTTAGCTTCACTCAGCTATCTAGTACCAGCACACCATATCAAGTGGTAGACTTCCTCAATAAGCTGTATACTAACTTTGATGAGATTATAGATAGCTATGATGTCTACAAAGTGGAAATGATAGGAGATGCATGTGAGTAATTACCAAACTGATGTTTCCCTAGAGATATTAATAAGTATTATAGCTGGAATAAAACTAGAGATGAATGGGAGCCAATAATTAATGTATATGAAAATTCAATCTACCTTATTAAAGGCAATTTTATTATGAAGGAAGAACTCAGATTTAATGTTTTCTTACTAGCCTATTTTCTAATTTTATTTCTTGAAGTCACATTCCCCAATACTCAAAGATACAAAGGTACAAAGATTCCCTGTCCCTTAGTTTATTCATATTTACCTTGGCAAGATGGTGATTGAATGGGTGTCAAAAGAGAAGGCTGTGAATAAGTGACAAATATTTAGATTACTATAAAAATAGCATTTTATAATTTTTCTTAATTTAATTAAATATATTTATAGAAATAACTATGGAAGAAATACTAGCTTTTTAAAAATTATCCACTGAAAATGAATTTTTAGTATATTGAAAATTTAAAACAATTCTAGAATTATAACATAACAAATTGGCCAAATGATAAACCTCCTAATAAGTTATAATAAAAGGAAATGTCACTTATTGCAGTCTTTTTTTTCATTCTAACATTATTTTTTCTTTTGTTTCCCATTTATTACTGGGAACTACATCAACTTATTAAGTTGATGATAGTCAACTTTTTATTTAACGATATGCTGATGTAGTTAATGCTGTTTCTCTGAACAGCTATTTCTTAGGGGACTCTCTAATGAAGAAGGGAGAATCAGAAATAATGGATAACAATTATCCACAGTTCAATAAGCCTGAAATCATGTATATGGAAGGAAAAACTCTTTATTTCATGAGAATTACTGGCAAAACTGGAAAACAGTGTGGCAAAAATTATGCAACCCCATTTCAAAATAATTTCAAAATGGCTACATTACATAGACATAGAAAATCATACCAAGAAAAAATTGAAGAAATCATATGCCTTTCAAAACTATGGATAAGAGAGAAATTCTTATCATAAGGGATAGAGACAATTACAAGAGATAAAATAGGTATTTTTAATAATGTGACTTTAGAGAGCTTATGTGCAAACAAAATCAATGTGTCTAGGATAACAAAGGAAACAATTGAATGGGGAAAAGACCAGCAACTTTGTATTATTTTTTGAGGGGGGATATAAGCATTTGGTATCTAACATATAAAGATAATTAACAGAAATACATGACAGAAAGCTATGTACAAATAGTTCTCAAAAGAATTGAATTGGAAATGTATTACCTTATTGAGGACAGAATGGTTACATTTTAGTACTTGAAACTATAATCAGTGTTTTTATATACAAATGTAAATAGGGAGAGAAAAGAATATATCCCATATATCTGGAAGGAAAGTTAAATACCCTCTTCAGATGAAGTGCTGATGCTGGAGCTTCAAGTAGTTTAGGAGGCATCCTAACTACAGCAGGAACCTGTTGCCTCCATCCTGGCCAGGTTCTTCTAGACTCAGTCTATTATTTTAAAATGTTAAATTGTTATTTGTATATAATATTTCATTTTGATTTTGGCTCATATTTTGTCCTTACCTAAAATTTACTCTACCAATTTCATTTGGGGTATGTAGTAGCAGGAATTCTTGTTCACCAACTGTTCCCCACACCTGGAAAGCCCTCCCTTCTCACTTCTACCTCCTGACTTCTTTCACGATTCAGTTCAAATACTACTTTCTGTAAGAAGCCTTTCATGATCTACAATCTCTCTCTCTCTCTCTCTCTCTCTCTCTCTCTCTCTCTCTCTTTCTCCTCCCCCCCCTCTCTCTCTCTCTATATATATATACACATATATACATATATATGCATATATGTATATATAGTATATACAAATAATTATTTACATATTGTCTCTCCCCATTAGACTGTAAACTCCTTGAGTACTTTTTCCACTATGTCATGAGACCCCTCCTCCCAGTTATAAAGGTCAAATTCATTAGCTCTGATCACTAGGGATTTTATGTATGTATATACATATTCACACACATACATATGTATAATACATCCCTAGCCATTAGAGTTAATGGAGCTATAATTACATATATACACGTATGCTTTATTATATTTTATATAGATATACTTTTTTTGCTGTACTAGAATTTTGTTTTAACAATTTGTGTTTCAAATAAGTAGACGACCATCTGGGTCCTGGAAATCTTCCTTTGCTATCCCTAAATTACTTCAGTAGTTATTGATAACTTCTTCATTGCTTTTGTGTGTGTGTGTGTGTGTGTGTGTGTGTGTGTGTGTGTGTAAGAATACCACCTGTAATTACTCCCATTCTTTTGAAATTTTACTCTCTTTAAAAATCATTCATTGAAATATTTTTAAAAATTGTGTCACATCCAGCATGGATTTCCTCTTTATGTACTTGGTCAGTTATAGCTACTCTTTTTGTCTTCATTTTCTTTAGAGATATTTCTATATCATTATCATGTCTTGAGGTGTTAAAGTCCAAATGTGGTTCTTCCAATCTTATCCATGAAGAAATCAGATTGCTAAAGAATTAATGCTGGCAGATCTGGTCTATTTCATATCTATTTGTTGTCTGTCCTCTTTGGTGTATTCCCATATTACCAATGATGACTTGTATACAAGAAGTGGTATAAAAGACTTCATAAAGTACATATAAGACCTGAAAAAGAAATGAATCAATCATGTATTGAGAGTGAGATTATAGGTAGAAAGTACAAGTTACATTAGTATTCACAGTATATTCAATTCATAATATATTCTTATAGAAGTACAAGGAATTGGGTAGACACGATTTAGGGATATTTAGAACATGGACAAGAATTGTATGGCGTGAGAAGGCCTGGAGAAATTATCATCAATACCGTAGAGGAAATAGCCATGTCAGTGAGATCATGGATCTATCAAAGTGTAACACTGTGTAATTGTGGGAGACAGAAAATTTTCAGTCTGGAAGATGAAATTCTGTGAGCTAGAACAAAAACTTGCCTTTCTGGGCTCTTACTAGAGAGAGGTGCAAAGATGTGTGTGTGTGTGTGTGTGTGTGTGTGTGTGTGTGTGTGTTGGTTGGTTGTTGTAAAGAGTTCCTCCACATCTGGAGTACTGAAACAAGTGATGAGACAGGAATCTGACAAGCTCAAGTTTTAGGGGAACTTTCACTTTCAATTTTGCAAGCTGGAGATGAGTGGAAATAATGGGGAGTCAGGACACCATGTGATGAGGGTGAAGATTAGAAGAAGTTACTTTTGAAGTCTCCTCCAATGGAATGGCAATGCTCAGGTGGGGTATACCTGCAGTTGAGGCGAGAAGCAGACCAAAACTTCAAACTTCACTTCCCTTTGCACCCCCACCCCTCATTCAAGATATACTGCTTCCAGTTTCCCTATACTTTCTCCCATTGGGAGAGTGCATGCAAAGATTTCCTGTGCTTTAAAGCTATGTTTATAATTTCTGCTTAATCAATTTTTAGTTCTATGGTTAGACAAAAGATATAATTCTTTCTGTCAATTACCAGAAAGAGACTGACTGACAAAGTATGACAAAAATTTGGAATGTCTGTCTAATTCATCAGGATTCTATCCTGTCTGAGGGATTTTAAGCTAAATGAAAAATAATCTTATGGACCATTATATTTTATAAACTTTCCAAAGTACAGAAAACTGAATATGAGGTTTCCTTTTGACAAAAGTCCAAGTCATGAATAAATAAGTTCAAGCAATAGAAAGGAGATTGTTTGAGTAAAGAACAGAAGACATTTCCCTCAGAGTCAGGAACTTCAGGTAAATTCACTCCTGGGTGAGGAGTAGAGTGGAAGTTTTGATATTTATATTTCACTGAGATTCTGTTCTTCTCTTTGCTCTCCTCCCAGCCGCTTCTCCATCCCTGCCATGGTAGATGTCCTTTCATCAGCTGGGCTAGGGTTTGGCCTCTTTTCCTTGGTAGTTATCTTCTCCAAGATCCTGGTTGCTGAGAATGTCTTTCTTTCCTACCAGTCAACTCCAGAGGTGGCCCCCAAGCCTGGGCATATCCATCTTAGGAATGATATTCATTCACCTAAGATCAGGAAAGAACAAAGAAACAGCCCCAAACTCAGAATCAGAGTCACAGAGGCAGGTTTCAGCTGTGATATGCTCAGCAGTTTGCCATTTCTGATGGGGCTAAAGAAAGGATGGCCTCTCCAGATGTTCTTTGTGGGAAAATTGGTTCCTACATGGGGAGTATAAGGAAGAAGAGGTTTTGAGGCATAGGATCACTTATTTTTAAAAGAGTCAATGAATCATCACATGGCTTTGTCAACCCCAAAGCACCCAAATGATTTGTTGGTTGGCTAGAATCAGGAAGGGCAGCCATGTGCATGCCTTGTTCAACCCTGAGTTACACTCACCATCTCCCCTTCCCCCAATCCACTTCAACAGAAGTCATTGTCATTATGTTAGTACCTTTGCTGTATTTTCACACCTTTGAAAGCTGCACTGACTATTCTGGGACATTGCCTCAAAGAATCAGTCAACAAATATTTGTTAGTCAACAAGTGCCTACATAAATGCTTATGATGAATCAGATTTTATTTAATTATTTTCTGAATCCCACTGTCATTAGCCCAAGACCCTACATTTCTAATGTATATGTCAGAGAGAAGAGAAATACAATACTAAAAGGATGGTTGCCCAAACATACACATGGTGACAAATTCATAGTTTGTCAGGAAACCAGTCAGAACCCACAGAATGAAGTGTATATTCCACTAACTTGTGCCTGAGTATGATAGTGTTTACATAACAAAGAGAAGCAGGAATAAGGGGCAGAAGAAGCTGGCACTGGCCGCTTCTGAGTAGTAATCTGTTCTCTTGTTGAAAATGATCAGAGGTGTGCTGAAGCATAGTGGGGATTACCTTTGTCCTCTCCACCCCTACTTCCCTCCCCCTAAGGACTTGATAGCTCTCTTAGATAGATACCTAGAATTAGTTTTCTGGGATCTCTGCACTAAGTGGATCTTCAGAACTATGTCTGAAATGTAAAAGGAAGGTATGTAAACAAACAGACAAGTAATATTATCTGAAGTGTACATGCTTTTAAAATGCTTTCTTAAGTGTTCCATGTGTGCATTTTCAGACATGGTGGTAGCAGGAATGCCCAAAATGAATGCCATTCTTCATGCTGGTCAAATAGCTAGCATGGCACTGGATCTGGTGGCTGTGTGCAAAACATTTAACATTCCCCACAAACCCAATGTCCAGCTGACAATACATGCTGGGATCCATTCAGGTAAGAAATCCCAATGATTGGGGAGGCAGTGTGACTTTGTTTATATAAGTAAGTAAATTCATGGTACTAAAAGATAAAATGTGTTGATAATATACAATACTATACATATATTTTAAGCATTTCTGAGTTTCTAAACTTTTTCTGTGTCATCTGCTGGCCTTCACTTGTCATCTGTGGCTTTTGCAAAATTCCCATTTACTTTCTTATTCTGACTTGTGAATTGCACATCCATCCAATATATTTACAGAGAAAGATAGGCTGAATGAATTTGGCTCTCAATCACTCTTTAACCTCTCAATAATCAGTATTTTCCTCAAATCACTTGAATAACTGCCTCAGCTCTCCACTTTGTCCACATAAACACAGAGAATGTTCATGGTACTATTCATATCCATTCTATGTTCCTCTTTCTCTTACCTCAAAATACTAAAGTATTTTATACCATATATTGCCATGGGGTTTAAAATGCTAATATGATAAAACCTGCTAAAATGAATCTCTTTAACTCCTGTTCCTCCAAAATGGAAGCGTATTTACTTTTTTTCTTTGTTTGTTTTTACCAAATATCTGTGATGCCATAAGGAAGCATTTCACTTTGCTATAGTGATATGATTTTTCTGGCCTAGTAGCTGTGATGCTAAGAGGAGACAATATCATCCTCCTGCCTTCTTGTAAAAAATATGTTGCTATGGAACAAGAAACAGGGACCTGAACATTTCATGTAAAGATTAATTATATGGTTACTGGCCAACCATGCTACAACTAAATCTGCATTCCAGTCTCCAATTGCTGTACAAGGTGATACAGTATAATTGGGATGAAGAGCTTATAAACAGTTTGGTTGTCTAACTATATAAGACAGGAAATCTGCTATCAAATTTTGAGTGACTGAAATTCACGTAGTAAACATTTGTTAAGCATCTGCTGTGTACAAAGCATCTTGCTAGGTGCTGAAGAGCCATCGACCAATCATTAATTATTTATTAAGTACAAAAAAAGTCCCTAGTCTCAAGGAAATTCTACTTGGTCTATAAAATGGGTGTGTATCTTTGTTGTGTATATATATTTAAAATTTATAAATGTAAATAAAATGTATTATATATTGTTTTATATATTATGTTATATTATATTATTATACCATATTATATTATATCATATAATATAATTATATAATATTATATTATTATATTATATATTATTATAGAATATTTTATTATTATTATATTATAAATATAAAAAATTTGTGTGTATATATATATATTTATATATATCTTTGCACACTCAGTGTAGATAATCTGTTTGCCTGTCTATCTATCTACCTATGTGTCTGTTGTATGTCACAGACTTTGTTCTCTAGGAATTTACAATTCAATAGCAGGCTGAAAGACATTTATACAAATAAGTATGACATAAGGAAGAGTAGAAAAGTTGTACAACAGAAATTCAGGTAAATTGCCATGAGAAATTTGAGGAGGGAGAAATTACTTCCATAAATAGTTCACAATTTGGTTTAATTGTGCCTTTAGAAGAAAATGTAGCCAATTACACTGACCTAATTTCTTTTTTCTACCAGAAATAGAAGAAATCTCAGAAGAGACTACTTCATGTTATTTATTTACCTACAATTATCCTTTCCACATCATGACTCCCACCATTGCAGTTTTGATATATCACAAGTCAGAATAAGAAATTAAATGGGAATTTTGCAAAAGCCACAGATGACAAGTGAAGGCCAGTAGATGACACAGAAGAAGTTTAGAAACTCAGAAATCCTTAAAATATATGTATAGTATTGTATAGTATCAATGCATTTTATATTTTAATACCATGATAATTCAGACTTCTTCACTGGTACAAAGGGAAAGTCAAAAATTTCATGCAGATTTTCCAGATCATAGGGGCAAATGCCCATAAAATGCATAACTGAATATATATTTAAAATATAGCAAGATTAGAGATGAGATTCCAGGTTGTGTGATGGTTGTGCTATACACTAGTTGACTACCAAACCAGCCTTACCCTACCAGGGGTGGGGAACCTGCAGCCTCGAGGCTACATGTGGCCTTCTAGGTCCTTAAGTGCAGCCCTTTGACTGAATCCAAACTTCACATTCTGGACTTAGTCAAGGGCTGCACTTGAGGACCTAGAAGGCCACATGTAGCTTCAATACTGCAGGCTCCCCCCCCCCCCCGCACCCCTCTCTACCTGCTACTGGTTCATATCTTCCATAATTCTCTACCCAGATTCTAAAGTAATCAAAGCACATGTAATGATATTTCATCAGAAATTAATAGAAATACACAATACATTTCATTTATTAAACAAATATCCCTGAACCTCTACTCTGGCTTATAAACATATGAAGAAATTTATTTTACTATAAACTCCTGCTTCTGCCCCTCTTAATTCCAAAGCCCCTTGGTTTCATAGGTTTAAAAAAATCAATGTTGTCCGAGCAGGGAGAGTCTGAGAGGCCGAGGGCACGAATCTGTGGGCTCGGAGAGTGCTCGGTGTGGGGCGTGCGGAGGTGCTCCAGACCAAGGCGGAGTCGGCCGGCCGGGAAATCCACGTGGGAGACGGGCTGGGAGAAAGCTGGGCGCACGAAATCGGTGAAGATCCCCAGGACTCCCAACACAGGACAGCAGTCTGTGGAAGTGAGGAGAGGCAGCGCAATGCCACCGGCCGTGAAATACCAACTCCTGCTGCTTGCAGCCCAGAAACTCGGCTTCTTGAACTTCCGGGATACATAATGTCCAGGTAAACGGCTCCTATCCCTCCCCCCCTCACCCAGAGAATTCCTTGGGGGAAAAAAAGAAAGCTGGAACAGAGGAGAAAGTAGTGGGGCTTCACAGGACAAATAGTAGAAGCTCATTAGTCCCAGAGGGGCAGAGTCGGCAGGGGTTGACACCAGGAGCCCAGACATAATCTTGCTCCCCCAGGGGAAGTGCCAGAGATCAGCTCAAACAACAAACAGCTGAGACCATTGCTGAAAAGCAAGTGCTGGAGAGCACCCATAGGGAGTGAGATGCCAGGGAGCCAGACTCCTCCCCCACACCTCAGGAAACTGAAGGTTATAATTCTAGACTCACAATCCCCAGAATAAGAAAGCTGGAACAGAGAGACCTGAGCCCCATAGGCAGAAATTTGTTGTAATGCCAGGAAAAGGCAAAACAACAAACATGAAGAAGAATACAAAAAAACCGAGGACAATGGATTCTTTTTATGGAGACAGGCAGGATCAAAATACCAATATGGAAGAGGACAGCAATGACACTATAGGCGTGTCTGATACCTCAAAAGGTAATGTGAACTGGTCTCCAGCCCAAGAAGCATTGCTGGAAGAGCTAAAGGAGGATTTTAAAAATCAAATTAGGGAGCTAAAAGAAGATGAAATCAAGTCCCTAAAGAATAAGATTGGTGAAATGGCTACAGAGATACAGAATCTAAAGAGAGAAAATGACACCCTGAGAGGTAAAATCAACCAATTGGAAAAGGAGACTCAAAAGCAAAATGAAAACACTAACTCATTAAAAATTAGAGTTGAGCAAATGTAAGCTAACGAATCTGTGAGGCACCAAGAAGTAGTAAAGCAAAACGTTAAGAATGAAAACATAGGAAAAAAATGTGAAATACCTGATTGGGAAAACAACTGACCTGGAAAATAGATCCAGGAGAGACAATTTAAGAGTTATTGGTCTACCAGAAATCCACGATGGAGCCTTGACAGTATCTTCGAAGAAATTATCAAAGACAACTGCCCAGAGGTCCTAGAACAAGAGGGCAAAATAGTCATTGGAAGAATTCACCGATCACCCCCTGAAAGAGATCCCAAACTGAAAACACCAAGAAATATTATAGCCAAATTTCAGAACTATAAACTCAAGGAGAAAATACTGCAAGTAGCCAAAAAGAAGCAATTCAAATATCGTGGAACTATAGTCAGGATCACGCAGGATCTCTCAGCTTCCACATTAAAAGACAGGAGAAATTGGAATATGATATTCCGAAAGGCAAAGGAACTGGGACTACAACCAAGGATCAACTACCCAGCAAAACTAAGCATAATTTTTCAGGCAAGGCGATGGACATTCAATGAAATAAGGGAATTCCAGACCTTCCTGATGAAAAGGCCAGAACTCAATGGAAAATTTGATCTCCAAATACAAAACTCAAGAGAGACATAAAAAGGTAACCAGGGGGAAAACACCACAAACCTTATTAACCAATAAGGGCAGGTTGTTTACATCTCTATGTGGGATTATATCATCGTATGTATGTTATATATATATATACATATATAAGTTAGTCTTGAGAATGGCACAGCTATTAAGAAATTGAAAATTTCAATTGAAAGGGATATACATAGGTTGTGAATGCCTGTATAAATTAACTGATATAAAGATATAAAATATAAGTAAGAGATATAAAGGGAGGGCTATGAGAGAAGCGGTAAGGAGGTAGTAGAAAAGGGTAAATTACACCAAATGAAGTGCACAAAAACATATTATAGTAGAGGGAAAGAAGGGAGGGAGAAGAGCAGTATTTGAGCTATACTGTCATCGGATCTAGTTCAAGAAGGGAATACCATACCCTGATAAGTTTAGAAATCTAACTTGTCCTGCAGGAAGTAGGAGGAGAAGGGGGGAAAAAAGGGAGGGGGGTGGTCAGAAGGCAGAGGAGAAGTAGCAAGTGGGAAACGGTAAGATAAGGGAGGGGAATAAAGAGGGAGGGGAAACTGAGGAAGGCGGCAGTCAAAAGCAAAACGTTGTTGAGGAGGAGAAGGGGAAAGGGAGAAATAAAAGCATAAACAGGGGGAATTAGGATGGAGAAAAAGACAGATAGAAATCATAACTCTGAATGTGAAGGGGATGAACATTCTCACAAAACAGAAGCAGATAGCAGAATGGATTAAAAACCATAATCCTACAATATGCTGTTTACAAGAAACGCATTTGAAACAGGGGGATACACATAGGGTAAAGGTAAAAGGCTGGAGTAAAATATATTGTGTCTCAGCTAAAGTAGAAAAAGCAGGTGTAGCAATCCTAATCTCAGGCAAAGCAAAAGTAAAGATAGATTTAATTAAAAGAGATAAGGAAGGACATTATATCCTGCTAAAAGGCACCATAAACAATGAAGCAATATCATTGCTTAACATATATGCACCAAGTGGTAAGGCATACAAATTCTTAGAGGAGAGGTTAAGGGAGTTACAGGAAGAAATAGACAGCAAAACTATAATATTGGGAGACCTCAACCTCCCCCTTTCTGAACTTGATAAATAAATATAATCAAATAATATATCAAATATAATCAAAATAAATAAGTAAAAAGTTAAGGAGGTAAACAGAATTTTAGAAAAGGCAGATGTGATAGACCTCTGGAGAAAACTGAATGGGGATAAAAAGGAATATACTTTCTCCTCAGTGGTACATGGCACATACTCAAAAATTGACCATGTACTAGGGCATAAAAACCTCACAATCCAGTGCAGAAAAGCAGAAGTAGTCGAAGCATCTTTTTCAGATCATGATGCAATAAGAATCATTTTTAATAAAGAACCATGGAAAAATAAGCTAAAAACTAATTGGAAACTAAAAAACCCCTTCCCTCAAGGAATTATTAATTCAATTTCCTTTGTGTCAAAGTACTTGATGTAGCTGTCCTTTAATTTTTTGCTCATTTCTTAACCTCAAGCAAGCTTTCTACATAATTTCATTAGTCATTCTGCTGATCTTTGCTCCATAGGTGCTTCTTACTTTCCCTATCATTCTGGATAAATTTGATCTATGTTTAATATGTTGTGCCCCTCCCCCAAGCCCTCCTGCCTATACTATGTTCTCTCAGACCACTGGAGCAATCCTTGGGTACACTGCTATTGAGAGTTCTTTGAGAGGCCACTGAAATTGGATTTCTTTTCCATTTTTCCCAGTCCCCATTCTCTGGTTTTCACTTTCTTTTCTGTGCTTTTCTTCAGTTCCTTAGCCATATCTTGAGTGGTGATCAGAACAAATTGCAAGATGCTACCCTAGGCCATTAATTAGGGAAAACTTTGAGATGCCTTTGCAAGCGGTCCTCTTCACCTTTTTCTCCCTCCTTTGGGTGGCTGCCTATTTCCTGGTCAAAGAATCATGAATGTAGACCTGGAGAGAAACTCAGAGTCCTTTCAATCCGATGCTTTCATGCAACAGAGAAGGTAACTGAGACCCATGGAGATTAAATGACTCACCCAAGGTCACGTAGGTAGTGAGCCTCAGAGAAGGTGTTTGAAGCCAGGATTTCTGTCTCCAGAGCCAATGTTCTTTCCGCTGTATCTAATTTGTAACCAGGCTCACACTAATTATTGTTGTTGTTGAATTGTTTGTTAGTTGTGTCTGACTCTTTGTGACTCTGGGGTTTTCTTGGCAAAGATAATGGAGCGGTTTGCTATTTCCTTCTTATTTTACATATGAGGAAACTGAGGCAAACAGGGTTTTGTGATTTGCCCAGAGTTACATAGCTAGTAACTCTCGGGCCAGATTTGAACTCAGTTCTTGTTGACTCTGGGCCTGGCACGCTATCCACTGTGCTATATTTTCCTATGGCTACTTTCTTTCTTTCCCCTTGAACTTAAGGGCTGGTCTGATTCATGAGCCTCAACCCATATTGGGAGGTGGGTACACCCTGGGATGCCGCCAAGAAGCCAACTGCAAAAGTTGTTGACTAAAATTGTGGCCACCTACAAGGATCTTGAGGCTACTGCGGGCCAGTGAAGCCTTGGTCTGTGGTGGCAGGGGGAGTCAGGTGCAGGAATATCAGGAATGAAGGAGTAGTGAAATGGTTTTCAGGAGTTTTTTTTTTCTGTAACAACTCTCTTGTTGTGGGTTCTTTCAATTTTTATTTTCCTGTCATTGTAGTATTTGCTTTTTGTTTTGGTGGGGGTGAATCTGTACCCTAGGTTCCCACTCATCCTTTTACCTTTCAAGGATTCTCTGATATAATTTAAATCATTCGACGCTCAATAGACGTGGCTTTTATGGTGTCAGTTCAATGAATCATTTACTAATTCTGGCTAGAAACGCAAGTATTACCTTACATCGTTATAGTTGTGATATCATTTGTAAAATGCTTTCAGTTTCTCCTTTGAACTTCGTAACAAAGCTGTTAATTGGTCAAAACAAATGAGGAAACCAAAGTGCATGGAAGTTGATTCATTTGCTTAAGGTCATACAGCTAGGCCTTCTGACTGTTGAAGCAATATGGAATAGTAGGGAGGGCATTGGCCTTAGAGTCAAGAAGACTCTAGAAGTCATTTTTATTATATTAGCTTGCCCTACTCATGGGCAACTGATGTTTTTCCAGGTATTTAGATCTAACTTTATTTGTGTGAAAAGTCTTCTGTAATTCTGTCCATATGGTTCCTGGGTTTATTTTGGCAGGTCGATTCCCATATATTTCATAATGTCTACAGTAATTTGTATCAGTAAGGCAATAATAATGATGTAGATGATAATTGTCAAAATGCCTATGTGGTTCTGCATTGAAAAATTTATGAGACTCTCCACATAGAAGGGAGAAGTAAACTATTTATTCAGACACCAGAGAACCATATCCCGTAAGCCATCTACCCAATCCATCACAGCGGCAAAGCATTTGATACATAATATCACAACATGGAGCCTCACCATCACAAAACCTCTCTGACCCCCTGCTGGAGTCTTCCCAAAAACAAACTCACAGTATGGTTATCACAGTCTGTTCAGCTATCAGAGGTTGACTTTGTTACCTCAGCTCTAACTATCATGATGATCATTAGCGACCATAACAGCTCTCTCTCTCTCTCTCTCTCTCTCTCTCTCTCTCTCTCTCTCAGCATTTCCTGTGACATAACTTCCTTTTCCTCTCAGGAAACACCTCCCACCACATGTGACTCAGGCTTCCTGTGATATAAGCAGGTCACATGGCCTATTAATGGGTGGGAAAGATCTTCAAATCTAAATTGCTACTACATAACTTTAAGTGGAATTTTTCTTTCTATCTCTTGCTGTTGGGCTTTGTTACGAAATACCGATGATTTTTGTGGGTTTATTTTATATCTTGCAACTTTGCTAAAGTTGTTTATTATTTCAGGCAGCTTTTTACTTGATTCTCTAGGGTTCTCTAAGTATATCATCATATCATCTGCAAAGAATGATAGCTTAGTTTCTTCTTTGCTTATTCTAATTCCTTCAATTTCTTTTCTTTTCTTATTGCTAACGCTAATATTTCAAATACCATACTGAATAACAGTGGTATTAATGTGGATTGTTAATGTATTGTTAATACAGTTTGAAGATCTTCCCATCCATTAATAGATCCATGTGACCTGTCCAAGTCACATGGAAGCCTGAGTCACATGAGTGTCCGGTGGGAGGAGCTTGCTGAATGGGTGGAGGAGGAAGGGTTGGAGCAGGAAGCATGGAGCAGAACTGAGAGGAAGCGAGACAGAGCAAATTCAGAGCTGGAAGAAAGAGAGACACAGAGCAACAGCCAGCATGAGTGAGAACCAGGAAATAATTTTTCTTGAGGGTGTTGATTTGTGGGAAGGCCTCACAGAAGGAAGGCTTTGGGATCGAAGTGCCCCCTGCATTGCTAATGTGTATTGATTTCTTTGTTTCTGTGATAGATTTGGCTTTCTGGTTTGGGCATTTGGCTTTCTAGTGTTGGAATAAATATTTTGATTCTGCCTTCAATGAAAAGAGTCTGTTATATTTTCCAATTCAGAACTATGCCAGCATATTCATAGCCACTCTAGGTGCTATGAGTATTGCATTGGTGCTACATAATGGACATCCTTGTTTCACCTTTGATCTTATTGGAAAAGCTTGTTCCCATTACATATAATGCTTGCTGATGGTTTTAGGTAGATCTACTTGTCATTTTAAGGAAGGTTCCATTTATTCTTCTGTTCTCTTTTTTAATAGGAATGGGTGTTGTATTTTGTCAAAAGCTTTTTCTGCATTTATTGAGATAATCATATGGCTTCTGTTAGTTTTGTTGTTGATAGGATCAATTATGCTTATAGTTTTCCTACTATTGAACCAGCCCTGCATTCCTGATATAAATCCTACTGGGTCATAGTGTATTATTCTCATGCTAAGTTGCTATAAGCTTTTTGCTAATATTTTATTTAAAATTTTTGCATCTATATTTGTTATTGAAATTGGTCTATAATTTTCTTTCTCTGTTTTGACTCTTTTGAGTTTAGGTATCAGTAACATATTTGTATTATTAAAAAAAAATTGCTAAAACTGTTTCTTCACCTTTTCCCCAAATAGTCTAAATAGTACTGGAATTAATTTTTCTTGGGCAAACTAGTTCCTATTTATTGTTTTAATTTCCTCTTCATTGTTGATGAATTCACCCTTTTCATTTTTGATATTGGTAATTTGGTTTTTTCCTTTTTTTAATCAAATTAACCAAAGGTTTTCTTTCTTTTTTTTCACAAGACTAGGTCTTAATCTTATTTATTAGTTCAATAGTTTTCTTAATTTCAGTTTTGATAAACTCTCTTGAGTTTTGTGTTTGAAGATAAATTTTCAGTTGAGCTCTTGTCTTTTTATCAAGAAGGTCTGGAAGTCCCCTATTTCATTGAATGTCCATCTCCTTGCCTGAAAGATTATGCTAAATTTTGCTGGGTAGTTGATCCTTGGTTGTAATCCAAGATCCTTTGCTTTATGGAATATCATATTCCAAGCCCATCTATCTCTTAATACTGAAGCTGCAAAGTTCTGTGTGATCCTGACTGTGGTTCCATTTGAATTGTGTCTTTCTGGCTACTTGCAGCATTTTCTCCTTGACCTGATTATTCTAGGATTTGGCTATAACATTCCTTGGTTTTTTCAGTTTGGGATCTCTTTTAGGAGGTGATTTGTGGAGTCTTTCAATGACTATTTTACCTTCTGGTTCTAGAAACTTGGGACACTTTTCCTTGATGATTTCCTGGAAGATGCTGTCCAGGCTCTTTTTTACATCATAGCTTTCAGGTAGACCAATAATTCTTTAATTATCTCTCCTGGATCTATTTTCCAGGTCAGTTGTTTTTCCAATGAGGTATTTTTTTCCTCTGTTTTTTCATTCTTTTGATTTTTTTGACTGATTCTTGATGTCTCATTAGAGTCATTAGCTTCCACTTGTCCAACTCTAATTTTTAACAGATTATTTTCTTCAGTTAGCTTTTGTACATCCTTTTCCATTTGCCCAATTCTGGTTTTTAAGGAGTTGTTTTTTTCACTGTACTTTTCCTTTCCATTTTGTCAATTATACTTCTTAAGGAATTGTTCAATTTTTCTTCTACCTCTCTAATTTGACTTTTAAAATACTTCTTGAGCTCTTCCAAGAAGACATTTTTTGGGCTTGAGACCAATTCATATTCCTTTTGGAGGTTTCAGATATGGGTTTCAGATAGTGACAATGCTGTCTTCTTCTGAATTTGTGTTTTGATCTTCCCTGTCCCCATAATAAGAATCTATAGTCTTTGTTTTTCTATGTTACTTTTTGCTGATGGTGTTTACATTTTTCCTGGCTTTTAAAGTTGATGTCTGCTTCTAGGGCACAGGGGACACTGTCCCACACATCTTGTGCTGGTGGCTAAGGCCCTGGTTATTGGCTTTGTGTGCTGGGTCTCAGGTTCTGGCAGCTGGAGGCTGTAGAAGCTGTAACTTACCTGGTGTTGATTTGGAGCTGGTGATGGTGGCTGGTGTGTGCCAATGCCAGGTGGGGTTTTACTGTGTTTCCCTAGGGTTACACTGAAGCTCATGGGGTGGAGGTGATCTTATCACTGGAGGTTACCTCCTTACCTGGGGCTGCTCTAGAACATGGGCAGGCTCAGCCACTGGTGGACACTTTTCAGCTGTGCAAGTGGTGGCTCTCCATGCTGGTGTCTGCCAGTTCCCCTGTCTGCCCTTGTCTGCTCCACCACCAGGGGGCTCAGGATGTCCTACTGATTTGCTCAGGTGAGGCTTGCTGCTGGCTTGCTGGGACACGTCCTATCCTGTACTGGTCCCAATCAGCCACAGCAAGAAAGACCTTTCCTGTTAATCCCCCTAACCTCATGAGCTAAAAAACTGTTGAATACCATCTTTCTGCTGGCTCCACTGCTTACGCTTATTCTGACATCTTGGCTCCTGGAAGTCAGCAGGCTATTTTCTAATTGCAACTTAAAATTCATATTGTAAGAGGATGCCAAGACTCAATATCCTTCTGAGGGTCAAGCTCTGTTTTGATGACTTCTTCCTTTGAGTTCTGACTAGACTAAATGGTCTAATAATTAAAGTTGTCCAAAAGTAGAATGGACTGCCTTGGACATTAGTGAGTTCCCCTTCATTAGAGTTCTTTCTATCAAAGAATAGATGACCAATAGTCAGACATAGCAGAAAAGTGATTGTTGTTTGGGTAAGGGTAAATCAAATGGTGACTCAGGTCCCCTTTCAATTCTGAAACTGTGTGATTATGACATTGGGCTCTCTATGAACAACAGAATAGCACAATATCTCCTTGTTAGAATCCAGAAGCATGGATGCTTTTCAAATTGTGTCCATGCATTTAAAGAAAGGCAAGAATTCTTAACTTTTCTATGTTTCTTGGACCCTTTTGGCAGTCTAGTGAAGCCTATGGCCCCTTCAGAAGAATGTTTTAAATGTCACAAAATAACACACATAGGAAAGGGAATAAGTATTTATATAGTGCCTGATGTATGCCAGGCACTGCTTATTTTTAAAATAAAACAAATATCTCATTTGATAGGAGCACAAAGGAAGACAATTATTGAAATAATGATAACAATAACTGAAATAAATGTGTAATTTTTTTCCTACATTTGGAATAAGTATTTATATAGTGACTGATGTATGCCAGGCACTGTGCTAAGTATCTTAAAGAAACCTTTGATTTAGGAAACATTTTTTAAAAACAAGTCATCTAGTAAAGAAGCATTGATTAAGTATGTACTATGTGGGTACTATGTCCTAGGCAATGTGCTCAGTGGCAGGAATAAAATACAAAGCAGAAAGACAGTCCATGACATCAAGGAAGTTACATTCTGATGGAGAAGACAGTACAAAAAAGGAGTTGAAAAGCAAAGGTTATGGATATGAAAGCATAATAAAGATGGTTTGGGAGATTTAGATGTGGAGAATGGAAACATGCCTGACTTGGGCCTCCTTCTTAAAATCGACGTTCTGGGAGGAGCCAGTCAATCAGAAAGAGGCTATGTGTGATGTCCAAGGGTGAAGAGGTTTCAGACAATATAGAAAAAGATTTAGAGAGTCAGGGGTAACACCTGGAGAGGACTGAAGACATGGCTAGCCTGGACCCCCTCCTTAAAAATACAACTTCTCCCCTAGAAGTATGCTACCTTGGCTAACATTAGGGAGAGCAATAATAGCATATAAGCAATTGGGTTTTGAAATCTTGCAACTAATGCACGAGTTGTCCTCCAAGTCTGATCAGGTTCAGAGCCCTTATGATTTTTAAAGGGTTTTCTTAGGCCTTTGAATCCCTTTGGAGAGCTCCCCAGAATAACATACAACCTGAGCAGGACCTTGAATCTCCCTTACTTCCCTAAAATTCCTTTAAACTTAGGGAATTTGGCAAAGCTGCTTGAGATAACAAGGTTCCAGTCCCTTATCCCCATTTAAAGAGAGAGACAATGTTCATGGAGAAAGGGCCCACCATTTTCACTGCCACCACTAACTGCTAACCAACTACATCTGATGAGCAGATAAGCCCAACCCAGGGAACAGCAGCACTCTTCCCTTCCACACCACATCAGACCACTAAATCTGCTTTCAATCTGGCCAGTATAGGCATCATCCAGAAGGGTAACTCTGCACTATCCCCATACCCTCAACAGCCAGCAATTAATAGGTGCTATAGCCACTACCACCTCAGCAACCACAGCTATTGAAGAACCAGAAAAGAAAGTTCATAAAGCCAGAGAGTTTTTGGCACCATCAAATTCTTCAACATCAGAAACTTATTAATGGAAGATAGGTTACCATATGCCTTGCAACTGTACCTTAAGGATCCCCAGTCTTTCCATCTGACTCACAGTGGAAACCCCCTGTATGTGTTGTCTATCCTTATTAGAATGTGAACTTGAGAGCAGAGACCAAGGGGGTGTGCTGGTAAATGTTTGACACTTGGCTTAATGGGAAGAAAAATCTACACATAACCCACTTTTAAGTTTAATATACTTTATTAATATTTTATTAACATTAACATTTTATTAACTAGACAGTCAGCAAAATAGTAAATCAAGCCCTGACTTAAGTATTTGTCAATTTCTGAAGTGTAAAAACTCACCCTGAAAATTGAACAATCTACTCAGAGTTGGAGCAAACTCCACTGTCCCTTGGCAGGGACAGTCTTACTTTTCTATTTGTATTCTCACCACTTATCAAAGTGCTTTGTATCTAATTAGCACTAATATGCATTTATTAGGGAGCTTTGCACATAATTACAACTGAATAAATGTTTTTTTCATTCATTCATTTTACTTATCCCAATGCTAAAAACATTGACTCCAACATTCAATGTGAGTTTTCAGAAGGCTTACAACTAGCAAGCACAGATTACAACTGGCTGATAGCAACAAATATCTATATATCCATGTCTCTACACATATCCTTGTGTAGGACCTTTTTCCTCTTTCCTTGATTTCTTTGGGTTAAAGGCTTACTGGTGATATTGCTAAATCAAAGGAGAAATTATACAACTTTGCAACTCATTGGATGTGTGGTGTGCATCAGAGTAAAGTGACCCTCTGTATTTCCCACTGAAATCTAAGTGCCATTTAATGTTGTCTGCTTATTTGGACAAGGTTGCTGGTATTAGATCCTACCTCATTCCTCAGCCTCTTTCCCTGGCTTTTGATTCAGTCTAGTGGTTGTCCATAGCAGGTTTCAGGCTTTAGCTTGCCCCTTTTCTTTGCATAATCCTTAGTTGGTTAGTTCCACTCCTCTACTACATCCCTGAAAGGCCTCATTGGAATATTTTATATTACACATCCTTTATAATCACCTGAGCACTGATGCCCAGGTGCTATGTTGGCCCTGTATCTTGCTGTGGTTCCCATTGTTCTGAGGAATGCACAGCCAGACTCTGCCTCTCTGAATAGGACATTTTTGCACAGCCACAATCTGAGGACTTTGAGGTCACTGTTCTAACTTATAATACTTTGAGTTTTTCCTTCTCATCCTCTTTTTCTCTCTTCTCACAGCGTATTTTTCTAGTCCCATGATTAAATGGGTAATGTGGAATCAAAATTACCCTGGCAGAATCTCTTAATCTTCTCATCTTAATGTGCAACACCTGTAAGAATTTTCATTTTAATTTCAAACCCTGATCATTTTGCATTCGTTAGGGAACAGAGAATAATGATGCATCAAAGCTTCAAAGATAGTATCCAAGGATGTATTTTCTTTGGCTTTATTCAAACTTGGCTGTTATTTTTACATTTTTCCAATGTTTGGATTTTTTTCACTAGGACCAGTGGTTGCTGGAGTTGTTGGAACCAAAATGCCCTGATACTGTTTATTTGGAGACATTGTGAATACAGCTTCCAGAATGGAGTCAACAAGCAAAGGTATGAGTGACCCATTTCCAGGGTTTATATACTGAGTTCTAGGGGTGTATGAGTATTCAGGGAGGACCATCCTCTGGTGTGAGGGCCTATGGAGCCTTTTTCTAGGCTGCTTATTCATCTTGGGTTTCCACCTGGCATTCACTTCTCACCTGTGGTTCCAAGAAGTTGTAACAGGTACAGTAGCCACATACTGGTAAACTGTACGGGCAAACGAGCTAAACCAGATTGAGGGTAACCTACAGGCCGCAAACCTGTTGTTGAGTTAGCAGTAAGTCCATTTCAATGTAATAGCAAGGAAATTAAAACACAATATTGCAGCAAGGAGTCAAGCCATCCTATAGCCTTCCCCTCTGCTATGGCCTTCCCATAAACACTCACTCCCAAATCCTAACTGTCTGCTTGCCTGCATCCTCTCCTCCCAAAGTTCTGAGAGCTTACAATTCTGAAAGCCCTTGCAGTTCTCAGAGCCCTTGCAGTTGTCTCTCTCTCTCCATCTCTGCATTTCTCCATCTCTCTTTCTTAGCCCTTCTAGTTCTCTCTCTCTCTCTCTGTTCTCCATCTCTGTGTCTCTGCACTCCTCTCTCTCAGCCCTTCCAGTTGTCTCTCTCTCTGAGCTTAATGGCTACCCCGAGGGTATATATACCCTTCTTAGGGCCCTAGGACTTCACACCTAATCAGCAAAAGGGTGTGGGCCTCAGGCTTCATACCTAGTTAATAAAAAAGTGTGGGCCTGCCTACAAACAAGCCTCCCCTAATCAAGCTTTCCTTAACTAGCTCCACCTGAGGCCTATTAAATGACATCTTTAATCACATTAACATGACTTTCAGCCCCAAGATCGTTCACATTTATTATATAGGCAACTTGTGTCTGAATAGGTATTAACATTTCTTAAGTACAACAAAATCCCCACAAAATAAACACATCATGAGCTTCACATTTACAAAATACATAATATAACATCACATTACCAGAGCCACATGGCTCACTCTTCAGTGCCTAGAGCTTTTGTATCCATTATATAAGTCAATGTCAATTTTGGTATAACTGGTGTCAATAATACCATAAAAGTATAACAAGGATAACACAAAATAGGTATACAAAACAATGTTATCACTGCCCCCTCAAACAAATGGGGCTCAAAATTTGGGGGTAAGGGGCGAAGGTCTCATCCTATATAGCTTCTTCCTCCTGAAATTGGATGTAGAGCTGTACCTGCCCCAAGAGCTCAAGAGTTCTATTCGAGAGGTCACTTCTTTAGTAAGTTGGCATCCAGAACTCAATTGACACCCGGTCCAAGGATGACATGTCACAGTTGTGGACAGAGGGTGATGTCCAGCTTAAGTAGTCAGTCATCTGCATCTGAATCTTCCAGAATCTACCTACCAACTGAATTATCATTTTGGGTTTCCTTCTTCCTTCACAGTATGGGGCACGCTTCTGTCTAAGAATCTAACAATATTTTCTTTGTGAGGAGCATCATGCAACATAGTAACATTTCATGCCACAGCTTCTAACATTGTTTCATTCTCTCCCGACTATCTTCCCCTGTCACTATGGCAACAAGAGGGGCAGTTAAACCTGACCTTGGTTGAACTGAAATACACTTTTGACATCCTTGGTTTCCTCTTTCTCCCAGCCACATTAACAGCACAATCCTCATTCAAGTCAGTAGATTCCTGAACAACAACCTGTCCTTCTGCTGCCTGAGAGTTCCCATCTTGCTGTGGCATAGAAATATTCCCATTTCTCTCTCTTAACAGTAGGTTCATTCTTTCATGTATTAGACAGTAAGCCGATAATATCTAGCCTCACCTAGACAGTGCTGTTGGCATTTCTCCCCTGGCTTAATTTTAATCTCTCACAAACAACTTTCCAAATCTCTAGGGTCTCCCCTCTGTAGCTTCTGTTACCCACTTTCACAGAGTCCAGCACCTTTAGCCTATTCCCTTGCTAAGGAGGAATAAGATAAATTCTCCTATCCTGGGATATTCATCTCTTTCTCTAAAATCTTTCTACCTCTAAATAGAGATTTTATATCCTGAGATTCCATCCTCACAGTCAAATATATCAGTGAGGCAAGATTCATGATATTGAAAGTGAACATGAATATGTCTGTATCATTCAGAATCACAAAATATGAGAGACTCTCTATGTAGAAGGCAAAAGAAGTAAAATATTTATTCAGACACCAGAGGATCAAGTCCCCAAACCAATAATTCCAATTTGGCATAGCATCAATTTTATCCCAAAACCAGTAAGTCCACTTCAATGTGGGCTTAAATGTCCACTGCAAAGCAAGGAAATTAAAACATAATATTGCAGCAAGGAGTAAAGCCATCCTGTAGCCTTCCCCTCTGCTAGGGCCTTCCCATAAACACTCACTCCCAAATTCCTGTCTGCTTGCCTGCGTCCTCTCCTCCCGAAGTTCTGAGAGCTTACAGCTCTGAAAGCCCTTGCAGTTCTTTCTTTCTCCATCTTTGCATCTCTTCATCTCTCTCTTAGCCCTTCTAGTTTGTTTTCTCTCTCTCTCTCTGTCTCTCTCTCTCTCTGTCTCTCTCTCTCTCTGTCTCTTCCAGTTCTTCATCTCTGTGTCTCTGCAGTCCTCTCTCTCTCTTTCAGCCCTTCCAGTTCTCTCTCTCTCTCTCTCTCTCTCTCTCTCTCTCTCTTTCTCTCTTTCTCTCTCTCTCTCTCTCTTCTTTCTCTCTCTCAGTTCAATGGCTACCCTCAGGGTATTTATACACTTCCTAGGGCCCTACGGCTTCAGACCTAGTTAGCAAAAGGGTGTGGGCTGGCCTGCAAACAAGCCTCCCCTAATCAAACTTCCCTTAACTAGTTCCACCTGAGGCCTATTAAATGGTGGTGGTTGTGGTGGGGGGATATCTTTTATTTCATTAACACCACAGCTCTGTGACCCAGGATGTATCACAGCTGTGATCTGGGCCAGAGCTCAAAGCAGGTCACATAGGCCTATTAATGGATGGGGAAGATCTTCTTATTTCATTAACATTACAAGTGTATACCATTGATTTAAGGCATTGACTTTGAGCTGTAACTCTTTTATACAGTTTGAAGGCTTTGAAAAGATGGCAGCCTATTATATTTATTATATGTTAATAATAAACATGTCATTATCTACTTCTTGAGAAGCCACCTAATTATTTATAAGAGCTAGATGGAACCTTAGAGATCATTCGATTCATCTCCCTCATTCTACAGAGGACGTCTGATGACTTTGAGTAACTTCTTCTAGATCAATCAATTAAAATTGTGTGTCATGCACTTTGCTGGTTGCTGGGGATACAAATAGGAAGACTGAAATCATCTCCACTCTCAAGTAGCTTACATTCTGCTGGTGGAGACAACATGATATGTAGCACATTCTCTGGAACTACTACCCCAACACTCCCTTCACACTGGCAGGATGGGTCCCCAAAGTGAGAATCCTGTTATGCTCTCCGAATGTCTAGGGTTAACCCTAAGGGACTGGAGAGTGTTTTTCCAATGCTATATAGCTCACAAAACTTGCACTGGTATTCTTTACCCAATGTCTATTTGTTAATGTCAATTAGTCAGTCAGACTTAATTAGCTTTTACTTAGGGATACTTACTAAGATGGCATAGTAAGAATCATCGATACAAAACTTACCTTGTGCCCCTCCCCATCCATGTCTGTGATGTACTCTCTCATGAGTATATACAGAATCTGGGGGAGAGTGGGCTCAGGCTTGGAACACATGACAAAGAGTAACTCACAACTCCTAAAATTGATTTTGCTGAAGTCTACAAGATACTCCTTTTAGGTAAGTTGTAACTTTTTTTCTGGGTCCTTTCTAGAGTCCTTGAAGCTACCTTTCCTCTACTTGTCTAGTTTGTCATTGGATCCAGATGCTAGGATTCCACATTTTCTTATCTTCCTAGATAAGAGTTTTCCTCTAGTCAAGGGAAGAGGAGGGAAAGTAGACAGGGGCTCTACTAATCCCCCTAGCAATCAATTTGCTCTAGGGGATTTCAAATCATCTGGATTCCTAAGTAGTCTGCTCATTTATACAAAGGCCACAGGACATGGCTGAGTTTCTTTAGCCGTTATCAACAAGCCTCCCATATAGCTTCACTTCATTCCATCCCAAGGCTTTCAAGGACACTTAGTGTAATGCCCTTGATTAATTGGTTGATTGATTCAATAGAGGTATTCTCACCTGATTAAGATAGTTACTTTAAGTGGTGTGGGGTGATTCAAAGATTTTGTTCACATCTTGGTCATGTCTCTGATTGATCCAGTTAAGACATCTGCATGACCCCCACCCCTATATACATTTAAAAGACTATAACAGAATATATATATATATATATATATACACACACATATATATACATACATATACACACACATATGCATGTAATATCACATAGCAATATATTATAAAGTAATATATTATATACAACAGAGTATTTATATATCAGGTAGTAATATAACACACTACATTATATGATTACATAATATATTAATATGTAAATGATAAACATTTTTAAATATATAGGAATATACATATATGTGAATACTGAATGCCATACTGAGTATATACATACATACACACAATATATTTTGTGGTTGCAAAAATATAAAATATGGTCATAGATTATGTTTAATATAAAACATATCCATAGGTTTATATTTGATATAAAATATTTTCATGTTTATCTTTAATATAAACTAAATTTGTAGATTGATATTTAATATAAATATGCATATATTCTATATTTAATATAAAATTTATCTATTCATCACAAAAATAAGTGTGTATAATATTATATAGTCATATAAATCATAATATAAACATATTTAAATGTTTACATAAATATATATTTATATTTAAAATAAAATGAAATTATATATTTATATAAAATATATTTTCACACACATATATGTACAAAACTTATTTTGTTCACATATTTATACATATATACACATACATACATACAGACAGACGGACAGACACACATACACATACACATATAGATATACTATTTTTGTATTCAGTCAGTGAAAATACATAGAGACTAGAGATGGACTTTGAGGAATAGTAAGAATGGTAGTTTGGCTGGTCTATGGACCATATAGAGAAGAGTAATTTATTTAAGAACTCTGTCCCCAGTTTTCTGTGCCAATTGTCATGGAAGTTCAAGTTCAGTTGTTTCCCATCTCAGGAAAGTACATTTCCTGGCCTGTACATACCACTTCTCCTTACCTATTTGCTACTTTTTCTTGTCTGCCTCTGCAAAACTGAGTTTTTGAAGCACAAAGTGCTTCAAGTACACACTATTATAACCTAAAGATATAGTGTAAGTTGTACTTAAAGTGCTGTTATTCCACATTATGGGAAATAAATCCCCTTTTTTTTCCCACTTAGGGAAAAAAAGCCTGCATAGAGTCTCCTCATTTATTCAAAGACATATTATCTGGTTTTTGCCTGTAGAAATGAGAATCTCTTTGTTTTCATTTCTTTGTCTCCTCTGCCTAACTTTAGCCACTATCCTAGTCTTAAATGTTTTTCTTAAAAATTTGCAACAGGAACGTCTTAAAAGATTTGTATTTAGAGAGTAAGAAGGCATGGAAATGAAATTCAGAAAACTTATCTCCGTTGCTTGTAGTAGAACTAGTAAAGGATTAATAGGGTTTAGTTGAGAGAATGGCTAAACACATTGTGGTGTTAATGGGTAATTTCACCTCTCCATTCTTTCTTTGTCCCCAATATCCATAGGCAATCAAGAGCAGACCACTCAGGCGAATGTATCTGGTGCCAAAAGGGCAGGTTTTCTTGAAGGGCCAAGAAAATGAGACATAGTCCATTGTTTCCCCTAGTAATTTGGAAGTTTCAAGCCACTTGGAAGGTTCCATTTAGCAGTGGAATTAATGAGAACAAAGATGTAAAACTTGACCAAACTTCAACAATGCCTTCCTCATATCTTTTTTAAAGTCTTCCTACTAAATCTTTGTGTTAATTGTTGCACTGGCACATAAAAGACATGTCTTCCTTCCAGGATTTATTTATCATCTAGCATTTTCTCTTTCTGTTTCCAAAGGGATCATGTACATTCAGTGTGTGTGTGTGTGTGCGTGTATGGCCCTGGATGTAGTGGGAGATCTTGGCCTTTTTAAGCTATTGTTTTTAATAGGTCTCCATTTGACCAGTGTGACTGAGGCAATGCCCATTCAGTAACTAAGGCTAGGTCAGAAATGAGGCAGAGAATGGTCTCTTTTACCTAGATGTCATGGTCCACTCTGAGAATGAACAAACAACATATACATGCATATGTATGTGCACATATATATCTGTACATACATATCTATATATAATACGTAATACATATATATTACGTATTTTTGACTGTGCTCATAACTATTTCCATTATAAAATTTACAAAAATAATGGTACAAATGTAAAATAAAGTTTTAAAAATATTTTATTTTAATAGCACCTTTTTGTTCTCACGAGATATTAAAATGATATTTTTTTTTTGGTGAGAGCAATGTGAATATGCTTCATTATTTTCGAAAAGCATGGTTTAACATTTTGTGGTACAGTGGTTCAAAGGTCTGGTTTGAAGTTTAGTTTATTTATTATTTGATTTGAATGGTTGTCACAGTTGAAAAAGATAGCTCAGAAAGGTATGTAATCCAAATGACAGAAATTCATCACTGACTGTGGTTACTAAATTGTGGTACTCATTTTTCAGTCTCATCTGCCAGTTATGCAAAAGCTTTGTTGAAGTTTGGTTATTTTTCCATCTTCCCTGATGCCAATTGACTCCTATTGCAAACTAATTGGAAAATATTACATTTCTATATTTTTTAATAAATGGGTTCAAAACCCACTGAAACACATCATTTGGAAGATTTTTAAATGGGTTAGAAAATTATGTTTTAAATTTTTTTAAAATATGAAGACATAAAAGTTTTTATAATTGATACACAAGGTTTTCATCAATCCACAGGGCAGAGAATATTTAAGAGGAGAAGGTAGCCCAGAGTGTCAGATGCTGAATAGAGTGCAAGAAGAATAAGGACTAAAAATATCATCAGATTTGACAATTAAAGCTCATTAGTAATTGTGAAGAAAGCAGCTTCAGTTGATTGAAGAGCCAGGAAGTAGATGACCTCAAAGATGATGGAAATGGAGTTCAGAAGGGTGGGTTTGGGAGAAGAAAAGATAATGTAGTAAGATTTGCAATTCAGATTGCAACCCATCCATGCCTGTTCATTCTGAGCATTATTTCCCACCCTAAAAAGAAAGAAGGAAAGGAATGAAGAAAGAAAAGTGAGGAACTTCATTGGCCTCTGTCCAGTAGCATGGTGCTACCACTTGCCACCACCGGGTGTGGGGCCAGGCCACCAGAGAGTGAAAAGGATGCCACGGAAAGTGAAAAGAATACACGGGCCAGGCAGAAGAGTATAGGACAGCTCCATTTATTAAACTGAGGGACAGGGTTTATATACTTTTTTAGGCAAGCAGATCAACAAGTTCACATGTGAAAATATTTGCATTGCGTGACTTCTTTGTGCTTTGTTTCCCTTTTGCTGTAAATAACATTGTGTTAATAGCCCACAGGTGGTGTTTAGCACGTGGTGACGTGGGAGCTTGGGAGAGAGCATGCGTGTACCAAGAAGGCTTGGAGACCCTTCATTCTGAGCAGCACATGTGTGCCGAGGTGGGGTTTGGAGAGCCCATGTGCTCAGTTATCAGCCCAAGGGCAAGAACAGGCTTCTAGGAAAACCTGGCCTGTATCTATATCCCAGAATGGACTTTCTCAGAGCTGGCCCTCTATAGCATGGAATCTGCAGGAGCCAAGAGGCTGGGGGTAAAATGGGGATCCAGGTGTGAGGAATAATAGATACTGGGGAGGGGAGCAATGAATTTTGCCTTTGTGTGTCAGTCTATAACTGCCTGGAGGGGCCATTGCTTGGTGGAAGTTAGCTAGGGGCAGAGGTGAGTGTTGAGCAGTGAACCTACGTGCCATTGTGTTGGAGACAGTCCATCAACAAGCAGTTATTAACATTTACAATGTGCCAGGCTGTGCTAAGCAGCTGGGGATACAATTTTTAAAAACCATAAAAATAGTTCTTTTTCTCATGGAGTTTACATTCTAGGGAATCTTGTATACATGAACAAGAAATAACTTTGGATCCCATGGAATTAGAGATTTAGAGCTGTAAGCAATCTTAAAGGTCATCTAGTACAGCCCTATTTCATCAATTTATTAAGGAGTTAACCAAGACCCACAGAGGTTAAGTAACTTGTCCAGTGTCATTCAGCTCATCAATATCACAGGAAATATTTAAATCAATTTCTATTTACTCTATTTCGTCTACCCAGCAGTATTCTCCATAACATGCTAAAAAAAAGTACAAAATGTATATAGATGTTCAGTTCTTAGTAGATACTGTCCAAATACTTCTCAGGGGTGTTTCTGTGAAAGGAATGAAAGAAGGAAGGAAGGAATGAAAGAAGGAAGGAAGGAAGGAAGGAAGGAAGGAAGGAAGGAAGGAAGGAAGGAAGGATTTACTAAATGTATAATGTATGCCAGGCATTGTGCTAAGTGCTTTTTAAATATTTGATTTGAGCCTCACATCAATCCTGGAAGGTAGGTGCTATTATTATCCTCATTTTATAGTTGAGGAAACTGAATCAGAGATTAAGTAACTTGCCCAGGGTCATACAGCTAAGAACTATCCGAGACTGCATTTAAACTCAAGTCCTCCTGACTTCAGACCCATCACTCTATCCACTGTGTCATTTATTTATAGAACCTGACAATAATAGGGATTTTTTTCCCTAAGGCAATACTATGGTATATGGAAGAGACCTCAGAGGCCATCAAGTTCAATATACTCATTTTATACATGAGGATACTGAGACACAGAGGAATTAAGTGACTTGCTCAAGGTTACACTGGAAGTGCCAATGGTGGGATTTGAACTCTGACAACAAAGCCAGTGCTTTCTCCCCTTGACTATGTTGTACCCTCATATTTTTCAGAGATGTGGAAGATAAGCAGTCAATTCCTCTGACACTTCTAAAATTCATTTTTGTCCTTTCATCTGTGTGAAAATTCCTCTTTCACTCCATTGAGATGTGTAGCAATGAACTTTATGTATGTAAACTAGTCAGCATATACAAGGAAACCACAGAGCAAGGAGTCTTCACCTTTTTGTGTTATGGACAATTTTGGCAGTCTGATCAAGCCTAAGGACCCCTGCTCCGTTAAATAAAAGACAGAGGATTACAAAGGAAAGCAACTATATTGGAATACCATTATCAAAAGGTTAAAAAAAAAACCCAACCAAGGTCACTGACTTTGGAATAAGAACTTCTGCATAGACCCTCCCTTCTGCTGCAGTTTGCATTAAAGTGATGTCTAAAGATTCAGTTGATCTAGATTGTGACCTTAAGAATTGACTTGTACATTGTGAGAGTTACTGATCCTTGGTTGCTGGAATAGCAAAATTTCCCCATTTATGATCTCTGCCTGCTTAGTGACTGTCCTTAGGGACAGATATAAGTGCTATAAAGCTCCTCATTCATGCTTCTTTTAGCTCACATGGAAGGACCCTTATGTCAGTGGGGGTAAAGTTCATTCACTCTCTTCCCTATTATGTCCTACCTATGTGATTGGCTGACAATCAGGGCCTCTATGTCTGTATGCTGGCAACCTTACCTCATTAGACAGTAACTTTGGCTTCTTGCCCACTAAAAACATCCTTGCCCAGAGAGCAGGAAGTGCACTCCATTGGGACCCTGAAAGCCAATTAAAGACAAATCTTGATGGGAGTGCCCATTCCCTTGGGTCTTCAGAGTTCCCTAGAACATGCTTAAAGATGTGTGGTGTCATGTCCCATAACTTTATGAGTCCATCATTTTCTGTGCTCAACTTTCTGACAGAGTAGCTACTACTTCCCTAATTAAAAATCTCTTGTTGTTTTCCTAGGGGAAAGGAACACTGCTCACCTATTGGTTAAAAGGAAAGAAGTCTACTGCAACTCTAGAGGGAAACTCCAACACCATTGCCAACATTCAAGACCCAGAAACGAACACTCTTAACATTATTCTGGGAGCCTTAACTGTTGAGTCCCTCTCCAGCCCAGCTTAAAGTCATCTCTTTGTTGCAGTTCCAGTTTCTGACTCTTTCAGAGTTAGATCAACTTGTCACACATCCTTCATGAGATCCAGAGGGGCCTGCAGTTGCTATTGTAATGGCAGTTTTGGAAACAAAGAAAGGATGGATTCCTTTTCCTTCACATTGTCAGAATCCTTGGAAGGTTATTAATCATAGCTCAGCCTGTCTTTCTTTTTCCCTTTCTTATTTTCCCCATTTCTGGCAGTAATACCAGTACAATTCTCTGACAGTGACAGACGGCTCAGCAAAAAGAAGATGAGGTCTTCTATGTCTCTGGAGATAAAGCTTCCCAATTTTGAGCAGACCTGTAAAGCTACCCCTTTGATTTCACTGAGTATCTCCCTGCAGGGCAGGCCCTAGGCTAAAGTGTAAAGTACCCAAAGTTTATTTTTATGGCATTCCATCTCCCCTTTTTCCAACCTCTAGGTATTTAATGACTGATTAGTACTCCCTGGCTGCTCAGTATCTCTCCTGAGATACCACATTTAAGTATATGTTACAGATCCTTTCTTCCTTCCTCCAGCTTCGCTATCAAAACTTATCCATCCTACGTCCCATTCTGCATGATCCCTTAGGTAACTTGCTAATTACAGAAATGCAGAGGTTAGGATTGGAAAGGACTTTAAAAACCATCCAATCCATCTACTTCATGTTATCAATGTGTAACGTAGGCAGCCCAGCAAGGTCAAATGATTTGCCCAAAGTCACAAAGTTAATTAATGAAAGAGATAGAATTAGAACCCAGGTGACCTGACTCTGAGGCCAGTCCATTTTCTGACTCTAACTAGATACACTAATTTTTGCCAAGTTGTCAATGCTAGACAACAACTTAATGTGTTACTCATCCTACCCTAGCATATTTGCACCTTAACAGGAGCCCTCAATGTTTCTACCTGAAAGTAACACTGAAGTGACTAATGGCTGAAATTTCAGGCAGAATGGCAGGCCAGAGGAGATGTTTGTTTGTTTTTTATTTGTGTATTTCTCTTTTCCTCTTAAGACTTCATATATAATTTATTTATCTTCAGTTCTCAACATTCACTTCCACAAGATTCCAAATTTTCTCCCCATCTCTCCCTTCCCCCCACCCCAGGACAGCATGCACCCTGACAACTCCTTCCCCCAATTTGCCCTCCCTTCTATCAACCTCACCTTCTTCCGTCACCCTCTCCTCTATTTTCTTGTAGGGCAAGATAGATTTCTATACACCATTTCCTGTATATCATATTTCCCAGTTGCACACAAAAACAATTTTTAATGTTAATTTTTTTTAAAGCTTTGAGTTCCACATTCTTTCCCTTCCTCCCTCCCCACCCACCCTCATTGAGAAAACAAGCTATTCGATATAGGTCATACATGTGTAGCCATGCAAATCACTTCCATAACAGTCTGTTGTGAAAGACTTCCACATTCCCCTCTATCCTGTCCTTCTTTCTATTTATTCCATTCTCTCCCTTGAGCTGCCCCCCCCAAAAGTGTTTGCTTCTGATTACCCCTTCTCCCAATCTGCCATCCCTTCTATTATTCCCCCTTTCTTATCCCCTTCCCCCCTGCTTTCCTGCAAGGTAAGACAGATTTCCATACTCAATTAAGTATGTTATTCCCTCTTAAGCCAAATTCAATGAGAGTAAGGCTCACTTATTCCCTCTCACCTCCTACCTCTTTCCCTCCATTGTAAAAGCTCTTTCTTGCCTCTTTTATGTGAGATGAATTACTACATTCTACTTTCTCTTTCTTCCAGGACATTCTTCTCAACACTTACTTTTATTTTTTAGGTATCATTCCTTCATATTCAGCTCACCTTGTACCCTCTGTATATATGTACATACATACATACATAACACACATATACATATCTACACATATACATACACATAGACATATACACAGACATATACATATGTACGTATATACAGACATAAGTACATACACATATACATATCTATACATATATACACATACTATATATGTACACATACACATACACACATACATATACACACACACACACACATATATATATATATATATATATATATATGTGTGTGTGTGTGTGTGTGTGTATTCCCCGCAACTAACCTAATACTGAGAAAGGTCTAATGAGTTACAAATATCATCTTTCCATATAGGAATGTTAACAGTTCAACTTTAATAAGTCCCTTATGGCTTCTCTTTCCTGTTTCCCTTTTCATGCTTCTCTTGATTCTTGTATTTCTATTTTTCAGCAAGAATACTTGGAAGTCCTCTATTTCATCGAAATTCCATTTTTCTCCCTGAAGTATTATACTCGGTTTTGCTGGGTAGGTGATTCTTGGTTTTAATCCTACCTCCTTTGACCCCTGGAATATCATGTTCCAAGCCCTTCAATCCCTTAGTGTACAAATAGCTAAATCTTATGTTATCCTGATTGTGTTTTCACAGTACTTGAATTGTTTCTTTCTAGCTGCTTGCAATATTTTCTCCTTGACCTGGGAACTCTGGAATTTGGCTACAATATTCCTAGGAGTTTTCCTTTTGGGATCTCTTTCAGGAGATGATCTTTGGATTCTTTCCACTTCTATTTTGCCCTCTGGTTCTAGAATATCAATGCAGTTTTCCTTGATAATTTCTTGAAAGATGATGGCTAGGCTCTTTTTTTTTTCTTTTCTTTTTTTTTTTTTTGGTTTTCATGGTTTTCAGGCAGACCAATAATTTTTAAATGATCTCTCCTGGATCTGTTTTGCAGGTCAGTTGTTTTCCCAATGAGATATTTCATATTGTCTTCATTTTTGTTTTCATTCTTTTGGTTTTGTTTTATAATTTCTTTATTTCTTATACAGTCATTAGGTTCCATTTGCTCGAATCTAATTTTTAAGGAATTATTTTCTTCAGTGAGCTTTTGGACCTCCTTTTCCATTTAGTTGATTCTGCTTTTTAAGGCATTCTTCTTCTCATTGGCTTTTTGGACCTCCTTTGCCATTTGGGTTAGTCTATTTTTAAAGATATTATTTTCTTCAGCATTTTTTGGGTCTCCTTTAGCAAGCTGTTGACTCATTTTTCATGATTTTCTGGTATTGCTCTCGTTTCTCATCCAAATTTTTCCTCTATTTCTCTTACTTGATTGAGATCCTTTCTGAGGTCTTCCATGGCCTGAGAACATTTCAAATTTTTTCTTGGAGGCTTTGGGTATAGGAGCCTTCACATACCATCTTGCTCCAGTTGTATGCTTTGATCTTCATCCAGTTGTATGCTTTAATCTTCCTTGCCACCAAGGACATAAGAAAATACCTTTTCACTAAGAAAGTAACCTTCTATAGTCTTATTTTATTCCCTGTTTGCTCATTTCCCTGGCCAATTATTTGACTTTTCAGCTCTTTGTTAAATGGAAGGTATACTTCCCCAAGTTTCAAGGTTTTGTGCAACTGTTTTCAGAGATATCTCTAGGGACCTATAAATTCTCAGTTCCTCCAAAGTGGTATGACCAAAAGAACTCTCCCAGCCAGTGCTCTGGTCTGTGAACAACCATAAGCACTCTTTTCTGCCCTGGAACTGTGAGGAGGGCTCCCTCTCCACAGGTACCACCAGCTCCACCACACCAGCACT